>NC_053024.1:172884260-172966760 GCF_003073215.2 Triticum urartu | reverse complement strand
AACCATGTTCATACATCAAACTAATGCTCTTTTGTATCACTCGTCAATCACTTATGATGAGACAGTCACCCGAGTGGGTTACTGTGAGACGCCCTACTCGTATAAAGAGTGCAGTGTCATCCTCCCCACATGATTCTCAAGAAACAACAAGGCTAAATGAAGATAGTCAACGTAGCTCTCTAGTTGATCACCGCAATTCCCCCACACCACGATCGCAGGTGCTTGCTCTTACTTGGCAGTGTGATATGTGGTTGCATGTTGCATATGGGTGTCTACCTTGTAATGCTTCTAATTAGGGTAAATTGCATCTGCTTAGTTAACACATTATACCTATGAATATGACATTCCTTCCTGTTTTTGGTACATACTACGTCTTTCTATTAACCATGTTTTTACATCAAACTACTTTTCTTGTGTATCCCTCATCAATGCTCCTAATTTGTTAAATTGCATCTCCTTAGATTACACATTATACATGTAAATATGACACGCCTTCCTATTTTTGTTACATACTACATCTGCCTATCACACCATGTTCTTACATCAAACTACTGTTCTTGTGTATCCTGCGTCTATCGCTTATGATGAGACAGTCACACGCGTGTGTTAATATGAGACGCAATACTCTTATAAAGAATGAAATTTCATCCTCTCCACATGATTCTCAAGAAACAGCAAGCCTAAATGAAGATATTGAACGTAGCTCTGTACCTGAAGACCGCACTTCCCCTACACCACCATCACAGGTGCTTGCTCTAACTTTGGAGTGTGATATGTGGTTGCATGTTGCATACGGTGTCTAGCTTGTAATGCTTCTAATTAGGGTAAATTACATCTGCTTAGTTTACACACTATACCTGTGAATATGACATGCCTTCCTATTTTTGGTACACACTACATCTATGTGTTAACCTTGTTCTTACATGAAACTACCTCTCTTCCGTATCCTACATCAATCACTTACAATGAGTCACCGTTATTCGTTGCATATTGCATATTATTTCTAGCCTGTTGCCATGTATTGCTTCTAATTTGGTCAAATACATTTGTTAGGGCACCCTTTTAATTTGGCAGAGTGATATTGGTTTCATCTTTCATATGGTTTCTAGCTTGCATCGATTCTAACAAGTTCAAGCACCTTGTGCTTAGTTTACACTTTATACATCATACATGTCAATATGTCACGCCGTCCTATTTTTCATACATATTCCATCCTCCTATCATGTGGCTGCCTTACATGAAAGTAGTGTTCGTCAGTATCATGCATCAATGAGTTCTGTAGAGCAAATTTTATTCCTTTTTCTTGTGGGTTTGACTTGACAAGGCAAAATCAAGAAAGAGGAAGGAAAAGAGTAAGGAAGGCGATGATGGTGGTCCTCTGCAACAACGTAAACGGAGCATCTGTACCGACTCTCCTTGTACTGATAGTGCATTACAAGGTCCAAGTCTCCGCTCCCCTACTCCACCATCCAAGGTGATTGCTCTAACTTGGCAGTGTGATATCTGGTTGCATGTTGCATATGGTGTCTAGCTCATATTGCTCCTAATTAGTGTAAACTGCATCTGCTTAGCTTACACATGATACATGTGAATATGACATGCTTTCCTATTTTTGGTACATACTATATCTGTCTATCACACCATGTTCTTACATGAAACTACTCTTCTTGTGTATCCTGCATCAGTCACTTATGATGAGACACCTTTAAGTTGGCAGTGTGATATTGGTTTGCGTCTTGAATATGATTTCTAGCATGTATTGCTTCTAGTTTGATGAACGCCACCTATGACGAGACAGTTTTAACTTGGTAGAGTGATATTGATTGCATCTTCCATATGGTGTCTTGCAGTGTTTCTAATTTGTTGAAGTGCCTTCTGCTTAGTTACCACATCATAGGTGTGAATATGTCAAGCCATCCATTTTTTCGTACATATTCCATCCTCATATCATGACTTTGCCTTTCATCAGAGTAGTGTTCATCAGTATCATGCATGAATGAGTTCTGAAGAGCGAATGATATTCCTTTTTCTTGTCGGTATGACCTCACAATGCAAAATCAATAAAGCTGAAGGAAATTGGCAAGGCATTGGATGATGGTGGTCCTTCCGAGCAATTGAAACGGAGGTTCTCTACAGATTCTACTCCGCCATCCTCCCAACAAGATTCGCAAGACAACGCAAGGCTAGACAGTCAACATAGCTGTGTAGATGATGAGCACATCTCCCCTACTCCACCATCACAGGTGCTTGCTCTAACTTGGCACTATTATATGTGGTTGCATGTTGCGTATGATGTCTAGCTTGTATTGGTTCTAACTTTGTTGAATTGCATCTGCTTACTTTACACATAATGCCTGTGAATATGACATGTGTTCCTGTTTCTACATCAGACTACTATTCTTGCATATCCCGCATCAGTCACTTATGATAAGGCACCTTTAAGTCGCCACTGTGATATTGGTTGTGTCTTGCATATGATTTCTAGCATGTACTGCTTCTAATTTGTTGAAACGCCATACAGTTTGAACTTGGCAGAGTGATATTGGTTGCATCTTTCATATGGTGTCTAGTGTCGGCGTTCTGGGAACGGGGGTCCCCAGACTTGCCTGCCTGCGGCCTGCGGCGTGGCTCAAAGGGGGCCCAGCACGGCCCATCTTCATCAACACAAGACTCAAGACCCTCATGAGGGGCCAAGCCCCGCGGGGCGGACGACACGGACCATCCTCCGGCACGGCCTCGTCAGGCTGGCTCGCGAGGAGGCGGAGAGATCAAGGTGGGATACCTCGCGAGGTCCCCGTGACGCAAGCCATGACGACTCAGGGCGCCAGGCGGGCGCCAGCCGCGCAGCGTCCTCCTTTCCTCTTTGGTGCAAAGGGGGCAAGCGCAGCCGCAGAGTACCGAGGCATCAGGCAAAGGTTGCCATTTCGGTGCAACGAGACCAAGACCAGGAGGACTACGAGACAGAGGTCACCGTGGAGCCCAAGACGGCGTCATCACCAGAGCTTTGCGCAGGCGAAGACTGCTTTTGTCAGGACAGTTGATACTTGCTGTCCCCCTTCAAATTAGCCCGCCATTGTTGGCTCCCTTCCCTCTCAATATTTGGGAAGAGGACCAGGGCCTCTATAAATGGACCAGCCACCTACATAGCAAGGGGTTCGGTTCGGTCGATTGGCTAGAGAGAGAGAGAGAGAAAGGTGGCTGAACTCCTCCCAGCAGTTCATCGCCCCATCCAAGAGCAGACCCTCGCGAGGCTGTTCTTCCTTGTATTGTTCATCATCTTCAACCCCTAGAGGCAATCCACCCACCACACATTGGAGTAGGGTATTACACCACAACGGTGGCCTGAACCAGTATAAACCTTGTGTCCCTTGTGCAGTTCTTTCAGTAGTCTAGATCTTTGCGAGACGGAGAGGTAGAAGGCGTAATCTCCACGCGCACCCCAGTTTTCGAACCTTAAGGGTCTGCCAGAACCCGAAATCCGACATTTGGCGTGCCAGGTAGGGGTGCGCCGGAGTTCGTCTTTCACCGCTCCGTTCTCTTCCGACCATCACGCTCATGTCTGACGCTCGACGAGCCCGCGCGGAGCGCCGGGCCGCCCCCGAGCTCGTCCGCGCCGCAGGGGGCTCCCCTGCGCCGTCCCATCGCGCTACACCAACACCCCTAGTTGTCGTGGCCCTCCTGGGCGGCTTGCAGGCGCCGCCCACAAGTCGCCACGTCAAGCCATTCGTCCGCCGGGTCAGCGCTGCTTCCACGCGGCAGGGGGCTCCCCTGGATCGGGCGGCGCCCGAGACCGGCCTGACCTTTAGCTCGGAGGACCACCCCTCCAACTCGGCCTGCTCGAGCGCGCTCCCCATGTTGTGCACCCCCACCATCTGCCAGGTGGCCGTCACCAGAACCCTCGTTGATGGCGGTGCGGGCCTCAGCGTGCTCTCGGTGGAGGCCTTCAACCTCCTCCGCATACCCCTAGAACGGCTGCAACCCATCCGGCCCTTCTCAGGCGTCGGGGGAAAGTCGTCCAGTTCCTTGGGGCAGATCCGGCTCCCCGTGACCTTCGGCACCTACTACAACTTCCGCACGGAGCTGGTTGACTTCGACATCGCCCCCATCGGCCTCCCCTACAACGCCATCCTCGGCTACCCAGCGCTGGCCCAATTCATGGCCGCGACGCACCCGGCGTACAACCTCATGAAGATGCCCGGGAGCAGCGGTGTCCTCACTGTGCACGGGGACACCGGGGACGCGCTGCGGGCGCTCAAGCTTGCCTTCAAGACGGCGGCGTCGGCACAGCTGGCCGACTTGGAGACCCCCGGGCCCAAGGGGGCTGCACCCGCCAAGAAGAAGCAGTTGTTCACCCAAGACAAGGCAGAAACCAAGCAGATACCCGTATATGAGGACGGGTCCACCAACGCCACTTTCACCATAGGCGCCCACGTCAAACCCGAGCAGGAGGAGGCCCTGGTCGGGTTCCTGCGCGCAAACAAGAGAGTATTCGCTTGGGAGCCGGACCAGTTGGCAGGGATCCCCAGGAGTGTAATCGAGCATCACCTCAACATGTGCCCCAACGTGCGCCTTGCGAAGCAGAAGGCCAGGCGGCAGTCCACAGAAAAGCAGGCCTTCATCGTCCAAGAGACCCGCAAGTTAGAGGCCGCTGGGGTCATCCGCGAGGTCTGATACCCAGATTGGTTGGCCAACCCTGTCGTTGTGCCAAAGAAGGGAGGGAAGGAGCGTATGTGTGTCGACTTCACCAACCTCAACAAAGCATGCCCACAAGGTCCGTTCCCGCTCCCCCGCATTGACCAGATCGTTGATTCCACTACGGAATGCGACCTGCTATGCTTCCTGGATGCCTTCTCTGGGTATCATCAGATCAAGATGGCGGTAGAAGACGTCGAGAAGACGGCCTTCCTGACCCCGTGTGGGGTATACTGCTACACGTGCATGCCATTCGGACTGCGTAACGCAGGGGCGACCTTTCAGCGGCTGATGCACATCACCTTGGGCCCGCAGCTCGGGAAGAATGTTGAAGCTTACGTCGATGACATTGTGGTAAAATCTCGGGAGGCCGGGACCTTGATACAGGACTTGGAGGAAACCTTCGCGAGCCTCAACGTAGTGAACCTATGGCTCAACCTAGAGAAGTGTGTGTTCGGAGTCCCCTCGGGCAAGCTCTTGGGTTTCCTCGTGTCCCACCGAGGCATCGAGGCTAACCTAGAGAAGGTCAAGGCGGTGGAAGACATGAGCCCGCCAAAGACCCTCAGAGAAATGCAGAAGCTCACGGGGCGCGTGACCGCACTAGGGCGCTTCATCTCCAAGCTGGGAGAATGAGCCCTGCCCTTCTTCCAGCTAATGAAGAAGAAGGGGCCCTTCGAGTGGACTGAAGAGGCCGACAAGGCGTTCCAAGATCTCAAGAGATACCTGACCAGCCCACCGGTCATGGTGGCTCCGTGCCCTCAGGAGCCCCTGGTGTTTTACCTCGCCGCCACTCCCTACTCCGCCAGCGCAGCCTTGGTGGCAGTCAGAGAGGAGCGCCGAATCAAAACCACGGCAGCAACCCGGGACAAGGCAGAACAGGGACAAGGAAGGCCTACAGAAACCGCCACCGCGGCAGAGGAGGATCAGCCGCCGCAGAGGGGCGCACCAGAGGCAGAAGAGGCCCCCTTCCAGATGGCCAGTCTCAGGAGGTCTCATTGCCTCAAGAGGCGCCACGGTCTCCGGAAGGAACCACCAGCACTGACGCACTCCACCTCATTGAGCACCCAGTGTACTTCGTCAGCACAGTGTTGCGGGATGCAAGAGCACGGTACCCCATGCCTCAGAAACTCCTCCTCGCGCTACTGGTGGCTTCGCGCAAGCTGCGGCACTATTTTAGGGTCACCCCATCAAGGTCATCTTGTCATACCCTCTGTAGAGAGTGCTCAGGAGCCCTAATTCAGCTGGAAGGGTCGCTGAGTGGAACATAGAACTGCAAGTGTTTCAGCTCGAATTCAGCATGACCAGGGTCATCAAGGGAGCAGCGTTGGCGGATTTTGTGGCAGAGTGGACGGAGGCGCCAGGCCTCAAGGCCGATGAGGATCGGTCCCTATCCCTGGGAAGCGAGGCGCCAGAAGGCTGGGTCATGTACTTCGATGGGGCGTTCTCCAGGCATGGCGCAGGGGCTGGGGCGGTGCTTATATCGCCCACGCAGGACAAGCTCTATTACGCCGTGCAACTATGCTTCCAGCAAGGCGAAAAGGTCTCCAACAACATAGTAGAGTATGAAGGTTTAATAGCGGGCTTGAAGGCCGCGGCTGCCCTGGGAGTGAAACGCCTCACCATCAAGGGCGATTCACAGCTCCTTGTCAATTTCTCTAACAAGGTGTACGAGCCGAAAGATGAGCACATGGAAGCCTACCTTGCGGAAGTCCGCAAGATGGAGAAGCAATTCTAGGGGTTGGAGTTGCAGCATGTGCCCCGTGGCACCAATCAGGAGGCCGACGACATCGCCAAACGTGCATCCAAACGGTTACCCCAGGATTCTGGCATTTTTGAGGAGCGGCTCTTCAAGCCCCCAGCTCCGCCGACGTTATCACACACGACTCAGCCCTGGGAGGAGCTCCCCCAGCCACCTGCCTCAGGAGCTCTGACCTGTGGTCCGGCCTCAGGAGCGCGCCTGCTCCTGACAATGGAGCCTCAGGAGGGTGTTGGATCACGGAGCTCCGGAGCTACTTAGCGCAAGGGACCTTGCCGGAGAAGGAGGAGGAAGCAGAGCGAGTGGCACGCCAGGCCACGACATACTGCATCAAAGACGGAGAGCTCTACCGGAGGCGACCAAACGGTGTATCCCTGCGCTGCATCTCCAGGGAGCAAGGGAAGGAACTACTGAAAGATATACACGGCGGGGACTGCGGACATCATTCATCATCGCGGACCCTCGTCGGCAAGGCGTACCGCAGTGGGTTTTATTGGCCCACCGCACTCAAAGACGCCGTGGAACTAGTGAAAGCTTGTGAAGCCTGCCAGTTCCATGCCAAGCAGATCCACCAGCCAGCAGGAAGCTTGCAGACTATCCCCCTTTCGTGGCCATTCGCAGTCTGGGGGCTGGACATCTTGGGCCCGTTCCCTCGGGCGCCAGGGGGCTACCGCTACCTCTACGTTGCCGTGGACAAATTCACCAAGTGGGCTGAAGTAGAGGCTGTCCGCACCATTCCCGTGGGTCCCGCGATCAAGTTCATCAAGGGCATCGTGAGCCGGTTCGGGGTGCCGAATCGCATCATCACGGACAACGGTTCGCAGTTCACCAGTAACGTCTTCAAAACATATTGTGCTAACCTTGGAACGCAGATATGCTACGCCTCAGTGGCGCACCCCCGAAGCAACGGCCAGGCCGAGCGAGCCAACGCTGAGGTCCTGAGGGGCCTCAAGACCAGGACATTCAAGAAGAAGCTGGGGGCCTGCGGCAGAGGTTGGTACGACGAGCTTCAGTCAGTGCTGTGGTCCATCCGCACCACCGCGACCAAACCGACTGGAGAGACCCCGTTCTTCCTGGTCTACGGAGCGGAAGCGGTCCTCCCTCACGAGGTCAGACGTCGCTCCACGCGGGTCCTGGCGTTCGACGAGGCGCAACAGAACGCCATGCGGGGGATGGACCTCGTGCTGGGGGAGGAACGTTGCCGAGAAGCCACGCTGCGAGCGGCGAGGTACCAGCAAGCGCTGCGGCGATATCACTGCCGCAACATCCGTCACAGGACTCTCGAGGTAGGAGACCTCGTGCTCAGACGGGTTCTCTCTAGGGAGGGACTGCACAAGCTCTCTCCCATGTGGGAGGGCCCGTTCAAGGTTGTTCATGTTTCCAGGCCCGGCTCCGCGCGCTTGGAGACTCAGGAGGGAGTGCCAGTACAGAATGCATGGAACATCCAGCACCTCCGGAGGTTCTACCCATGAAAAGGCCCAGAGCCTGTGAAGCAAGGCGAGTGCCTATGAAGATCATCCTTTTTGGAAAAGGCCCAGAGCCTGTGAAGCAAGGCGAGTGCCTGTGAAGATGATCCTTTTTGGAAAAGGCCCAGAGCCTGTGAAGCAAGGCGAGTGCCTGTGAAGATCATCCTTTTTGGAAAAGGCCCAAAGCCTATGAAGAAAGGCGAGTGCCTGTGAAGATCATCCTTTTTGGAAAAGGCCTAGAGCCCGTGAAGCAAGGCGAGTGCCTGTGAAGATCATCCTTTTTGGAAAAGGCCCGGAGCCTGTGAAGAAGGCGAATGCCTGTGAAGCTCGTTTCCCCTAAGAAGAAAGGCCCGGAGCCTGTGAAGAAGGCCAACGCCTGTGAAGCTCGCCGCCCGTGACACTCTCACATAATAATGAGTGGGGCTGTACACGCCCCGGAGTCTCACGAGCGCCGGCCTCAGGCCCTGGGGCTCCCTCCCACGCCCAGTGGCAGCACTTAGCTCCGCGCTGGTGAGAAGACGTCAAAGACTAGATTAGGTGCCGGACGCGGCTTTTTCATTTGCTTTCCGCAGTTGGCTTGTTTGTTCGCATTTGAAGTTTTATTGAAGTTGTTGCCATCTTTGGCTTGCGATTCTTCGGCTTTTCGCTCTCCTAGCTCGATTTCTTTTGTGCAAGGCCTCGCGAGGGGGAGCAGTCGAGCGCCCTTGCGAGCGTTCCTATCCTAGTCGTTCAAAGAGTTCGCGACCTGGGCCCCGTACAGGAGCACCCCTCCAGTCCGTGCCCCGCGGGCACCGCGACGCAAACAAAGGGCCTGGGTCGGTCGCCCCCCCCCTCACGGCCGGGGTCGGAAACTATCCATGCTCGGGCACATAGCCAAAAGGAACGGTAACGAAAGCAAAACGATGATCAACAAGCAATAACCCAAACATGCCCCCGCGGGGCTCCACACTATTGTCTTTGTTACGCAGGAAAAAGGGAAAGGGAAGAACAAATCCGGAGTGGCACGCCTCACACCGGCCCGCGGGGAAGGCCCGAGCCGCCTCCGGAGCTCAGGCGGACTCCCTCTCGCGCTTCACCAAGGCGCGGCGGCGTGCGGACACGTTGCCGCCCCCCAAGCAGACACGACGGTGTGGAGGCTGATCGCGGCCACCGCTAGAGGAGTCATCGCCTGAAGAGGAACCGGAGAAGCTTGAGGAACCCCGAACACCGCCAGCCGCGCGAGCGCTGTTCCCTCCATCGTCACCGGAGCTGGGTTCCCAGCCGCGGTCGTCACCCTCGGGGCAACACCCCGTGCGGGACCATCTTCCCTGAACACCCTGACGTAGAGGGTGGCGTCGCCGTCGAACTTGAAGTGAAGGGTGCACCGACGGCTCAGGCCACGCGCATGGGCAAACGTCTGCCAACCCCGGGCCAGGGACAGGCTCCCGGCCGCGGAGATCTCCAGGGAGACCCATGAGGCCCAGCTGCAGCAGCCGTCGGCCTGGAGCCAGAGGCCGCCCAGGGCGCCGGCCGGGAGCTCGCCGAGGAGGAAGCGAGGAAGCGGGAGCCGGGTGTTATTCGGCTCCGCCGACCACACGACGAACTCCGGCAGCGCTTCAGCTGCACGGACGCGCGGCCTGGGGGGACGCGCGGCCGGAGTGCGCCGCCCGGCTGCAGCAATCCGCCCGTCACCGAGCTGAAGATCGCCTCCACGGCCGCGGGGAGCCACCGTGGTGGCCACAGGATGCTTACGAGGATGCCCTCGGCCGCGCTTGGGTGGGGGAGAGGCGGGCTCAACCCGGCAAGCCTTCCCCTTCTCGGCGGCCGAGAACCTCCTCGACGGGGCCATGAAGAAAAAGGAGAAGCAAGGGGGAGATGAACTGGAAGGGCGCGCGCCGGCCCGTACTTATGGCTGGCGATGGCAAACCAACGGCCCCCACGATCGCAGGTAATTATGACCCGCTTTGCATGCAGGGACTTGTCCAATCCGTGCAGTTGCCGAGGCGCCATGGGGAAGTGGAGACGCCCACGATCAACCGCCACGCGGCGCCCAAGGCCGCAGGCTGTTAGGGCCCGTGGCGCTTCGCACTTGCCCTTCCGCCTCCCTGCACGGCAAGATCCGGGGCGCCTTGGGCCCGGGGGCTACTGTCGGTGTTCTGGGAACGGGGGTCCCCAGACTTGCCTGCCTGCGGCCTGCGGTGTGGCTCAAAGGGGGCCCAGCACGGCCCATCTTCATCAACACAAGACTCAAGACCCTCGCGAGGGTCCAAGCCCCGCAGGGCGGACGACACGGACCATCCTCCGGCACGGCCTCGTCAAGCTGGCTCGCGAGGAGGCGGAGAGATCAAGGCGGGATACCTTGCGAGGTGCCCGTGACGCAAGCCATGACGACCCAGGGCGCCAGGCGGGCGCCAGCTGCGCAGCGTCCTCCTTTCCTCTTTGGTGCAAAGGGGGCAAGCGCAGCCGTGGAGTACCAAGGCATCAGGCAAAGGTTGCCATTTCGGTGCAACTAGACCAAGACTAGGAGGACTACGAGACGGAGGTCACCGTGGAGCCCAAGATGGCGTCATCACCAGAGCTTTGCGCAGGCAAAGACTGCTTTTGTCAGGACAGTTGATACTTGTTGTCCCCCTTCAAATTAGCCCGCCATTGTTGGCTCCCTTCCCGCTCAATATTTTTGAAGAGGACCAGGGCCTCTATAAATAGAACCAGCCACCTACATAGCAAGGGGTTCAGTTCGGTCGATTGGCTAGAGAGAGAGAGAGAGAAAGGTGGCTGAACTCCTCCTAGCAGTTCATCGCCCCATCCAAGAGCAGACCCTCGCGAGGCTGTACTTCCTTGTATTGTTCATCATCTTCAGCCCCTAGAGGCAATCCACCCACCACACACTGGAGTAGGGTATTACACCACAACGGTGGCCCGAACCAGTATAAACCTTGTGTCCCTTGTGCAGTTCTTTCAGTAGTCTAGATCTTTGCGAGACGGAGAGGTAGAAGGCGTAATCTCCGCGCGCACCCCAGTGTTCGAACCTTAAGGGTCTGCCGGAACCCGGAATCTGACATCTAGCTTGCAGTGCTTCTAATTTGTTGAAATGCCTTCTGCTTAGTTACCACATCATAGGTGTGAATATGTCACACCATCCTGTTTTTCATACATATTCCATCCTCGCATCATGTGTTTGCCTTTCATCCGAGTAGTGTTCGTCAGTATCATGCATGAATGAGTTCTGAAGAGCGAATTTTATTCCTTTTTCTTATCGGGTTGACTTCACAATGCAAAATCATTACAGCTGAAGGAAATTAGTCCGGCAGTGGATGATGGTGGTCCTTCGGAGCAACTCAAACATGGGGTCTCTACAGATTCTACTCCGCCATCCTCCCAACAAGATTCGCAAGACAACACAAGGCTGGACAGTCAACGTAGCTATGTAGATGATGAGCACATCTCCCCTACTCTACCATCACAGGTGCTTGCTCTAACTTGACACTATTATATGTGGTTGCATGTTGCGTATGATGTCTAGCTTGTATTGCTTCTAACTTGAATTTCATCTGCTTACTTTACACATAATGCATGTGAATATGACACGTGTTCCTGTTTCTAGAACATACGTGTACATGATGAGCACATCTCCCCTACTCCACCATCAAAGGTGCTTGCTCTTACTTGGAACTGTTATACGTGGTTGTGTTTTCTGTATGATGTCTAGTTTGTATTGCTTCTGATTATGTTGAATTGCATCTGCGTAGCTTACAACTTATACCTGCAACGATCACTTACCCATAAGACACATTTAACTTGGGACTGTGATGTAGGTTGCATCTTGCATTGTCTTCTATCTTGTAGTGCTTCTAATTTCTTGAAATGGCACTTACGATGAGAAACTTTTTACCTGATAGAGTGATATTGGTTGCATGTTCATATGGTGCCTTCCGCTTACTATTTTTTTCATACATATTCCATCCTCCTACCGTACATGTGAACATGAAACGCTGTCTTTTTTGTATATATTCCATTCTCCTATCCTGGGCTTTCCTTACATCAAAGTAGTGTTCATCTGTATCATGCATCAACCAGTTATGCAGAGCTAATTTTATTCATCTTCTTGTGGTTTTGACTTCATAAGGCAATATTAGAAAATAGGAAGGAAAAGAGTAAGTTAGGGGATGTTGGTGGTCCTCCGCACTGACGCAAACATAGACTCTCTAGATTTGCCACTGCTACTGCTAATGAAGTTGAAGTCCCAAGTCTACATGATGAGTTCATCTCCCGTACTCCACCATCGCAGGTGCTTGCTCTAAGTTAACAGTGTGACAATTGGTTTCATGTTGCATATGTTGTCTAGCCTGTATTTCTTCTATTTTGATTAAATTGCACCTGCTGAGTTTATACGTTATACATGTGCATATGACATGGCTTTCCGTGTCTACAATACACTGCATCTATCTATCATACCATGTTCTTACATCAAAGTACTGCTGTTATGTATCCTGCATCAGTCACTCATGATTGGACGCTTTTAACATGGTAGTTTGATAGTGGTTGCATCTTGCATTGATTTCTACGTTGTAATGCTTCTAATTTTTCAAATTGCCACTTATGACAAGACACTTTTAACTTGGTAGTGTAATATTGGTTGCATCTTTCATATGGTGTCTAGCTTGCATTACTTCTATTTTATTGAAAATCATTCTGCTTAGTTTGCACATCGTAGCTGTGAATATGTCATGTCATCATGCTTTTCTTACATTCCATCCTCATATGGTTGTCTTACATCAAAGTATTGCTTGTCTGTATCATGCATTATTGAGTTCTGAAGAGTGATTTTATTCTTTTGTGTCGTGGGTACAGCTTGACATGGCAAAGTCAAAAAAGAGCAAGGAAAATAATATAGTAGGGAGTGCTGTTACTCGTCGAGTGAAACAAAAAAGGTTCTGCCGTCGAGATTCTGCTAGTACTTATAGTGCAGTAGAAGGTCCAAGTCCACCGGCTAAATCTACAAACACAGTATCACGTGCTCCACCAGCTACAACATCCGCTTCAACTGTACCAGCATCTCAACCAGTTACTCGTTCGTTTGCTTCGGAACTGGCCAGTTCCCAAGCTGCCTTCACACCTAACACTACTTCCGAACACTACTAGGAAAAAGCCTAGTAGTAGCGCGGGTTAAAAGCTAGTAGTAGCGCGGGTGCCTGCGCTACTACTACGGCGCTACAGCTAACTAGTAGTAGTAGCGTGGTGCATCTCGTGCTACTAGTACGTGTGTTAGTAGTAGCGCGTGTCTGTGACCCACGCTACTACTATTAATTTGAAAAACCAAAAAAAATCTCGACCCCATGACAGCGCACGTTGGCCAGGAGCAGGGAGATCTCGGCCATGACGCGTGCCTCGTGGAAGCCGTCGAGGGCGGCCGCGGAGGCCAGCCCGGCGTGGGCCAGGAGCTGGAGGACCTGCATCTTGGCATCGTGCGTGGGGAGCAACTCCTCGCAGTGGCAGGAGGAGGTCCACGTCACCCGGAACGAGAAGTCGCCCTCGTGCTGCCAGAGGAGGATGGGGATGGGTCAGCTAGCATTCCGGATTGAATCGGAGAGGGGGGGGAGGAGGGATGACTTGGAGCAAGAAGAAGACGGTGAAGGCGGCGAGGAGGAGGATGTCGTGGTCGCGCTTCCGCATCTTGGCGGCGGTGAGGAGCTCCGGCGACCGCCCACCGGAGGGATGTCGGAGAGGGAGGGGGCGAAGAAAGTAGAGTGTACCAGCGGCGGCCACCGCTGGAGTATGAGGGAGAGACGAGCAAAGTGAGAGAGGGGGAAAGTGAGGGAGAGAGGAGGGATTTGGGTGAGGATACGGGGATTTCACCTACCTCATACTTAGTAGTAGCGAGGGGTGTAAAACCGCGCTACTACTATCAACTTAGTAGTAGCGCGGGTTTGTACCCTCGCTACTACTATGGCATGGCCGGGAGGGCACGATATAGAACGCCTAGTAGTAGCGAGGGTTAAAAACCCGTGCTACTAGTATCAACTTAGTAGTAGCGAGGGTTAAAAACCAGCGCTACTAGTAAGTAGCAGTAGCGAGGGTTATAAACCCTCGCTACTAGTAAGCGTCTGCCTATAAGCTTTTCCCTAATAGTGGAAGCACTGCTGACACAACAGGACTTGGCAAGATCAGATGAACCTCATGAGCATCAACACCAAGACGGTACCTGACCGAGTCAAGTTGCAGTTGCATGCTCCTTTATATGTACTCTCACAGTTTGATGTACACTAACACTTTCCATATTCGTTGTTGAACTAGCACCACGGTGCAAGCGGAAACATACATCAGGGATAATGCTTGACAGATTAACAAAATCTAAAGGAGGAAGAATGGAGATCCATTTTGAGGCAGGTTTAAAAAGGCCACATGATGCTACAGAGTCAGCCAAGTTAGTATCAGAGGCAGCCGTTGCCAGTAGGTGTCATGCACGTATCCTCCCAACGTGGATCCAGTACAGGAATGAGTAAGACAATACCCAGTTTAACACCTTCCTTGACCATTTATCTGTAAATAATGTTATTCATCGCAATTAGTAATATTGTCTTGCTCTGTCCCATACTTTCTAGCTTCCTCCTAATAAGACTCACATTCATTTTTCAACAGATGAGGTTCAAGTTGGATCCGAAAGATGATGCAACTAAACAAGCATGCACTCAAGTTTTTCAGTCTGGTCTGCGAAAGTATCGGTACCACCTTAGAAAATCTCACTTTGAAGGCAAGGCTAACAATGAAATCGCCCAAACATCTCCAGTGGAATATATTACAGATGAAGACTGGACAACCCTTGTTAAACACTGGTCTGATCCAAAGTATCAGGTAGGCTATATGTACTTGACCAGACCACATATTGAACTTGTATTTATGTATGTGCCTTACAAGTGTATCTTCTTCTAGGCTAACTGTTTGAAGAATAAAACCAACCATTCTAAAGTGAAATTCCAACAGACAACAGGATCTCGTAGCTATATTGCACACTGCGAGGCTCTTGTAAATAGCTGCTACTTCCTTCTTTTTTTGTGCCATATTATCGTATCTATATTGACTTGTTCCAAATACAGAGGAAAGCCCGTGCAGACCAAAAAGAACCTGAACCGAATGCAGTGCAAATCTTCAAGGATTGCCACACCAGCAAGATGAAGGGCATGATCACACCAGTTCAAGCTGCTGTTGTAAGTCCTTACTCCTCCTGCCTTGAATTGATTGGTACTGTGATGTGTTCATTTAACTACTTGGTTTGCAGCCAATGTCAGTTACTCTGTTCACTTTTATTCACAGTTGTCTTAACGTATCATTTCACCTTACATGGTTTAAAAGAGATGAAGGATATTCTTTTGGTCTTGATCTGTAATCTAGTTGTTATGTTCACGTGCGCACACAATGATAAAATAGCCTGTTTGTTTTATATCTGTTTGCCCATGATATAAATGATTTCATACTATGTTCATCCTACTTTAAACCATGTCTCTTTATCCTTAGATGTCAATGAATGTGAGGAAATAGACAATACAGTAGGCATGCTACATGGACATATGTTTCGAAAGTGATTTTATTATGTAGTTGGCACTACAATACATGCTAATGTATTACAGTAGTTCACCAAAATAAGTTATGTATAAATGTTTAACCTACTTTGTTTGTTTTTATCTCATTAGTAACTTATCTGGTACACTAATCTACAAGTTCAAACTTTCAGGAAGCTATGGAACAAATGATTGAACAGCCACAACCACCTAAAGGTGACGAGGCTACTATAGGCACAATGTTACCTCTTGCTGCAGTGCATCAGTATCTCTCCACTAACAGTGCATAAAGCACCTTCCTGCGTAATTCTGGGTTGGTTGTCAAGGTAACCTCGTCCAAATCGCCTACTGAACAAAATATTCTTGCTAGACAGAGTGATATATCTATGCTCCAGACACAAGTCCAATCCCTAATGGACGTTGTTTCGGAAACAAGAATAGTGGTTGAGAAATGTTGTCAAGATATGAATGGTTTTGAAACCATACTATCAGACATTCGCTTCATTGTTCAAGAGCAATGGCGGGAAAAGGTGGAGATCGTGCTGCTCCATCAGATTCTACAGCCTGAAACATTAGCACTCAGGTCAAATGATCTGTGCTTCTATACATCTGATGGTGCTTTTATCTGGAATGACTGTAAACTTTATGCCAACAGGCCTTTTGTTGTATGGTTGGAATTTATTTTGTTGTGATACAACATTTATGATGCTGCTTCAGGCTGCAGTAATTACGACGCTATTTTTGTATAGTGTAGGTTTATCTTAGTAATGTATTCAGCCGAAAGTTTCGTAGGAGCCCAACATGCCAACATTCGTCGGGCCCATTCCAATTGGGCTAAAAACGATTACGGGCCAAAATTGGCATGTAGCCCACTAAAAATATCTGGGCCTAAATCAGCATAAGCTTTCATATTTTTCTCGTAGGCCTGTGCCCATAGTGGGCCTTTAACAGGCCTAAACATAATTTGGGCCCTCGGTAAAAATAGGCCGTTTACAGGTGTAAATATCTCGAGCCCATAAAAAACATGGGCCTTTAATAGACCGAAAGTGAGATTGGGCCCTGATTGTGCCAAATAACCCACTAGACTTAGCAGGCCAAAATGGTGGCCCATTTACGATGCGGATCTTTGACAGGCCGAAATTCGGACGGGCCATAAATGCGCCGACCTAATACACGGGCCTTTAACAGGCCGGAACTTCGGTCGGGCTAGATTATCGTCATTTTTATATGGGCCGTCAATGGGCCCGACATGACGTTGGGCCACATATGGCCCATGGTTTACGTCCGGCGTTAACAGGCCGAAAATGACAACAGGCCAAAAGTGACCCAAAGCTATAGTGGGCCTCTAACAGGACGAATGTCAGACATGGCCAAATATGACCCAAATCCTTCACGGTCGTTTATGGGCCGAAATTTTTGATGGCCTCTAAATGGGCCCAAATGAAGCCGGACCTTTAACAGGCCGGAAATGCATCGGGCCGTAATTCGGCCCAATTACTTAGCGGACTGTTAACGGGCCAGAAGTGACCATGGGCCACGTTGATGACAAGTTTAGGACAGGCCGTTGACGGGCCGATTTGACAGAGAATGTTGGGCCTTTAGCTGGGCCGGCCCATTATGGTCTGCAGAATCTTGTGGGCCTTTAGCTGGGCCGGCCCATTGTGGTCCGCAAAATCTTATGGGCCTTTAGCTGGGCCGGCCCATTATGGTCTGCAAAATCGTGTGGTCCTTTAGCTGGGCCGGCACATTATGGTCCGTTAAATTTTATGGGCCTTTAGCTGGGCCGGCCCATTATGGTCCGCTAAATCTTATGGGCCTTCGGTTGGGCCGGCCCATTTAAACTTTGTGGGCCACTTTTGGGCCAGTCCACTTGTCAATATATCATAGGACCATCTCAACCGTTGGATGAGTGACACCTGTGCCAACGCGGAGCTGATGCATGGATCCGTCAGCCAATGAGAATTTTACACGTGGAAAATCGGCATTGGTCATGGCTGTTAACGGGTTATCGGATCCAAAATCCGACCCGATAGCTTAACGGCATTCCGTTACGATGGATGCTACGTGTCGGTCACCCTTGATGAAAGCACTTCCGTGACGGCGATTTATCGTCATGGAAGTGGACACTTCCGTGATGATAATTTTGGCAATGTCATGGAACACTTCTACGACAGCATATGCATGACTATCTTGATTCTGTCATAAATTTGTCATGGATGTACATGCATGACAGAAAACGCGACCTACTGTGACAAACACGTATCATCACGGAAGTGTATTTTTTTTGTAGTGATGTGAACGTAGAGCTTATCACACCCGATCATCACGTGGTGTCTCGGCACGACGAACTATAGCAACGGTCATACTCAAGGAGAACACTTGTACCTTGAATTTTAGTGAGGGATCATCTTATAATGCTACTGCCGTACTAAGCAAAATAAGATGCATTAAAGATAAACATCACATGCAATCAAAACATGTGACATGATATGTCCATCATCATCTTGTGCCTTTGATATCCATCTCCAAAGCACCGTCATGATCTCCATCGTCACCAACTAGACACCTTGATCTCCATCGTAGCGTCGTTGTCGTCTCACCAACTATTGCTTCTACGACTATCGCTACCGCTTAGTGATAAATTAAAGCAATTACATGGAGATTGCATTTCATACAATAAAGAGACAACCATAAGGCTCCTCCAAGTTGCCGATAACTTCTACAAAACATGATCATCTCATACAACAATTAATATCTCATCATGTCTTGACCATATCACATCACAACATGCCCTGCAAAAACAAGTTAGACATCCTCTACTTTGTTGTTGCAAGTTTTACGTGGCTGCTACGGGCTTCTAGCTTGAAACGTTCTTACCTACGCATCAAAACCACAACGATTTTTCGTCAAGTGTGCTATTTTAAACCTTCAACAAGGACCAACCTAGTCAAACTTGATTCAACTAAAGTTGGAGAAACAGACACCCGCCAGCCACCTGTGTGCAAAGCACGTCGGTAGAACCAGTCTCATGAACGCGGTCATGTAATGTCGGTCTGGGCCGCTTCATCCAACAATACCGCTGAATCAAAGTAAGATGCTGGTGGTAAGCAATATGACTATTATCGCCCACAACTCTCTGTGTTCTACTCGTGCATATCATCTACGCATAAACTTGGCTCTGATACCACAGTTGGGGAACGTAGCATGCAATTTCAAAAAATTTCCTACGATCACGCAAGATCTATCTAGGAGATGCATAGAAACGAGAAGGTGAGAGTGTGTCCATGTAGCCTCGTAGACCGAAAGCGGAAGCGTTATGTTAACGCGGTTGATGTAGTCGAACGTCTTCATGATCCAACCGATCTAAGTACCGAACGTACGACACCTCCGTGTTCAGCACACGTTCAGCTCGATGACATCCCTCGAGCTCTTGGTCCAGTAGAGGGCCGAGGAAGAGTTCCAACAGCACGACGGCATGGTGACGGTGATGGTGATGTGATCCGCGCAGGGCTTCGCCTAAGCACTACGACGCTATGACCGGAGGAGTAAACTGTGGAGTGGGGCACCGCACACGGCAAGAGATTTCTTGGTCTGTCTTTGGGGTGCCCCCTGCCCACGTATATAAAGGAGGGGTGGGAGAGGCCAGCGGCTAGGAGGGGCGCGCCATGGGGGGAGTCCTACTTGGACTCCTAGTCCAAGTAGGATTCGCCCCCCTTTTCCTTTTCTCCACCAGAGGGAATAGGAAGGAGAGGGAGGGGGAAGGGAAGGGGGGCGCCGCCCCCCTCTCCCTGTCCTATTCAGACTCCCTAGGAGGGGGGTGCGTGGAATCCCCTGCGGACTTCCCTCTCTCTCCCTTAGGCCCGCGGTTGCCCAACACTTCCCCGGGGGGTTCCGGTAACCCCTCGGTACTCCAAAAAAATACCCGAATCACTCGGAACCATTCTGATGTCCGAATATAACCTTCCAATATACGAATCTTTACCTCTTGACCATTTCGAGACTCCTTTTCATGTCCGTGATCTCATCTAGGACTCCAAAGAAACTTTGGTCACCAAAACACATAACTCATAATACAAATCGTCATCGAACGTTAAGCGTGCAGACCCTACGGGTTCGAGAACTATGTAGACATGACCGAGACACATCTTCGATCAATAACCAATAGCGAAACCTAGATGCTCATATTGGTTCCTACATATTATACGAAGATCTTTATCGATCAAACCGCATAACAACATACGTTATTCCCTGTGTCATCGGTATGTTACTTGCCCGAGATTCGATCGTCGGTATCATCATACCTAGTTCAATATCGTTACTGGCAAGTCTCTTTACTCATTCCGTAATGCATCATCCTGCAACTAACTCATTAATCACAGTGCTTCCAAGACTTATAGTGATGTGCATTACAGAGAGGGCCCAGAGATACCTCTCCGATATATGGAGTGACAAATCCTAATCTTGATCTATGCCAACTCAACAAACACCTTCGGAGACACCTGTAGAGCATCTTTATAATCACCCAGCTACGTTGTGAAGTTTGATAGCACACAAGGTGTTCCTCCGGTATTCTGGAGTTGCATAATCTCATGGTAACAGGAATATGTATAAGTCATGAAGAAAGCAATAGCAATAAAACTAAATGATCATTATGCTAAGCTAACGGATGGGTCTTGTCCATCACACCATTCTCCTAATGATGTGATCCAGTTCATCAAATGACAACAAATGTCTATGGTTAGGAAACTTAACCATCTTTGATTAACGAGCTAGTCAAGTAGAGGCATACTAGGGACACTTTGTTTTGTCTATGTATTCACACATGTATCAAGTTTCCGGTTAATACAATTCTAGCCTGAATAATAAACATTTATCATGATATAAGGAAATATAAATAACATCTTTATTATTGCCTCTAGGGCATATTTCCTTCACGGTCAAGTCTTGGAGGCGACTTCTCCATCGACCGAACTGACGGAGAGTGGGTCTGCGTTGCGTTCTACGCCTCCCATGGTCATCAGGGAGACTGGGGAGGTGTTGTCCCGAAGGACACCACCCATTCTGAAAACGGGAGGTGTAGGTGACGAAATCATGGCCAGGGTCAATACCTCGGTCACCGAAGACTGGGAGGGGGGATGCCTCCTGGTGAACAAAGGGGGAAGCCTGGTCAATCCGAGCCCTCCCGTAAGATGGCTCCGGAGACCCCAAGGCCCCCGGAGGCGTCAATTCCGCCCTCCAACAAAGGGGGAGCCGATGCCCCGCCGCCAGCACCGAACACCGGCGATCAGGTTGTGGCTGGTTGGCCGGATGTGATGGACGAGGCTTTGAACATCTCCTCTGTCATTGCAGAGCAGCACACCCTAATGGGCGTGGTGTTGCGAACTATTCGATTCGTTAACAGCGGACTAAAGGAAGCCTTCGGTGGCTTCCTAACAGGATTATGAGGTAAGCCATGTAATATTCTTCCCATAAAGCAGATTTTCTCAACAAATTGTACCATCCTTGTATATAGCAGCCCCTGAGACTCTGTCAGGATTGAAAAACCTGGCAGAGGATCGAAAATCATGGAATTGGGAGTTTTAAACAATGTGGTTTCTTTTTGTTGTTTTTGTAGGCCTCGTTGTTGGCGGCAGCTGCTAATGCCGCACTGCTGGAAGAGATAAATCAAAAGGTCAAAAGCTCTAATGAGGAGCTCGACCTCGTCAACAAGTGGTTTGACAAAGCACATGGTTAGTCCGGTCAAGACTTAGTAATTTGTATTTTTCTTGTCGAGCAAAGTATTCAGAATTATCCCTAAGCAAGAGGTGCTTAATTATGATTGTAGCTGTCGCCGCAGAGGTCGAGGGCCTCAAGGCTGAACTGAAGAAGGCCCAGAACGAGGCGGCCGAACAGAAGGTGGTAGCCGAGTGAGTGGCCACCAAACTCAAGACGGTGAAAGCCGTGAGTGGGAAGCACGAGGCTAGAGTGGCAGAACTACATTAGGAACACAAGGATGCCATCACTAAATGTGAGGACCTTGAGCAAAAGGATAAGGATCAGGCCACCGAGCTTTCCAAGGTGAAGCAGGAGATCCAGGAGACGAGGTCAAAGACGAGGGCGCCCGATGAGAGCTCCGTCAAGTGAAGCAAATTGCCAATGGTAAGCCATACTTGCCTCAAAGTGTCTTTGGCGGCCCCAGGTTTGCGTTGCTCACATGAGTCTGGCATTCCTCAGGCGCATTTGCAGAGTTCCCAATGAGTGTGGCGGACGCGGTGAGGTATTATGTAGCTCGGGAGGGTGATACAGAACACAAGCTATTTTGGGCGCAGTTCCAGGTGCTCGAACACCCTCCCCTCCTAAGCAACTAGATGAAGCAACTGATGGAGCTGCATCGGATGGTGGAACCTGCCATGAAGGACCTCTATGTCCGGCTGTGGCCAACAGAGTCAATACCGAGTAGTTACTTCGGCCTGGTGCAAAAACCGCGTGACGCGGCCTCCCGGATTGACGTTGTTAAGCGCTTTGTCTGCATTGAGGGAGCTCAGATGGCCTTTGCGAAGACCATGCTGCACTAGCCCAAGATCAAGCCAGTTGAGATGGCCACCGGTCCCCCGCCTGCTGGAAAGGAGCATCGATGTCTCGAGCAGTATTTTCACATCATGATGGATGGTGCTCGGGCAATAGAGGACCAGTGTCCCAAATATGTAATCCTTGAATGAATGAAATATCATGTATTAAATGACAATTGTACCTTTTGCCTTATTACGCATCTATTTTGTATGGTTTATCATACTTGTATTATTTTTTTTGATTTAGTTTTGACTCCTGTGCGGCCTTTTTAAACCTGAAAGTTACTAGTCGTCGGCTTCGGCCCTGTCGGATTTTGGGTTCCGGCAAAACCCTTGAGGTTCAAACACTGGGCTGCGCATGAAGATCTTCCCCCTCTCTAGCTCGCGCACTCAATGATCTCATGGCCTAGCTCGACGAACCCAAAGAACAAGAGACACAAGAGTTTATACTGGTTCGGGCCACCGATGTGGTGTAATACTCTACTCCAGTGTGGTGTGGTGTTGCAATGGAAGAACAGCCTCCTGAGGAGAGGTGTTCTTGTGCTTGGTGAACTTGTGTGAGGCTAAGGATGGAATGGTTCCGATCCAAGATGAGAGATCTAAGATGAGCAAGATCAGATGCCTAGCTATGGTGGTGGCTAGTCCTATTTATAGAGGCCCTGGTCCTCTTCCCAAATATTGAGCGGGAAGGGATCCCACAACGGCCAATTTGAAGGGGGACAACTAGTACAAGCTATCCTGACAAAAGTAGTCTTCGCCTGCCAAAGGCTCCGGTGGTGACGCTGTCTTGGGCTCCATGGTGACCTCCGTCCTGCCATCCTGCTGGTCTTGGTCTTGTTGCACCAATATGGAAACCTTTCTCTGATGCCTTGGGACTGCTCGCCTGCGCTTGCTTCCTTAACACCAAAGAGGGGACGAGGACACTGTGCTCGCTGGTGCCCGCCTGGTCTTGATCGTCATGGCTTACGTCATTGGAACCATGCGAGGTTCGCCTTGCCTTGATCTCTCCGCCCCTCGCGAGCCAGCCTAGTGAGGCCGCCACTGAGGAGGTCTTGCATCATCCGCCTCGCGAGGCTTGGCCCCTCACAAGGGTCTTGAATGTTTGCTGGTGAAGATGGGCCGTATGGGGCCGCTGGAGGAGCCACACTGCGGGCTGCATGCGGGCAAGTTTGGGGATCCCCGTTCCCAGAACACCGACAGTATCTATCGGGCCGAAGGCGCACTCGGGCTTGGCTTTGAGGCAAAGCCAAAGGGCAAGTGTGGAGCACTGCGGGCCCCAACAGCCTGCGGCCTTGGTCGATGCATTGCGACTGATTGGACGTGGGCGTCTCCGCTTCCTCACGCTGCCTCGGAAACTGCCCAACTTGACGGGTCCTTGCTGCATGCAGAAAAAGGATCATTACTACCTTGGATCATGGAGGCCGGCGGTTGGCCTCCCCTTGGCTATAAATGGGAAGCGGGGGGCGGAGCCCCCATCTCACGTCTCTTCCTTGCTTCTCCTGCTTCTTCTCCTTCCTTGCTCCACCGCCGGCAGCGACGCCCATGGTGCCTGTGAGGAGGCTCTCAGCTGCGGAGAAGGGGAAAGCTCGCCAGGAGGGGCCTGGCTCACAACCGCCCAAGAGGGGTGCGGTCGCCCCCGCAAGCACACTGCGACCCCCGTCGCGGCCCCTCGCAGCCGTGGTGGCGCCTCTTCGTGTGGTGGGAGCCGCCTAGGTCATGGTAGCCCTGTTGAGGAGGTGAGGCGTGCTGTGGTTGCACGGCCTCCCCGGCTACGCTTCCACTCAGCGGAGGTGATGCCGGAGTTCATCGTGTGGTCGGAGAACCCGGCTGGCACCTGGCTTCAGCTCCTGCGGTTATTCGTCGGCGAACGGCCGTCCACAGGTCCAGGCAGTCTCTGGTTGCAGGCGGACGGTTGTTGCAGCAGGTCTTCGTGGGTCGCGGTGGAGGTCTCTGCTGCGGGAAACATAGTCCTAGCTCGCAGCTGGCAGACGTTCGCCCACGCGCACGGGCTGGGCAGGCGGTGTGCCCTCCACTTCAAGTACGACGGTGATGCGACCCTCTTTGTGAGGGTTGATACGTATCCGTCGTATCTACTTTTCCAAACACTTTTGCCCTTGTTTTGGACTCTAACTTGCATGATTTGAATGGAACTAACCCGGACTGACGCTGTTTTCAGCAGAATTGCCATGGTGTTATTTTTGTGCAAAAATAAAAGTTCTCAGAATGACCTGAAAATCAACGGAGAATTATTTTGGAATATATAAAAAATATTGGAAGAAGAATCCATGCCAGGGGGCCACCACCTATCCACGAGGGTGGGGGGCGCGCCCCCTGCCACGTGGGCCCTGTAACGCCCTGAGACCGTTGCGCCAGGTGTCTTCCAGTTATTCATTGTTGTTGCCTTATCATTTGTTTGCATGTCATGCATTTCATATCATTGCATCATGTGCATTTCATCATGCATCTTCTCCATACCATTGTTGTGTTTGTTTAATTTAGTTGCTCATGCGCATTGCAACTTCTTTTCTTCTCTTGATCTTTCCATCAACCCCATGCTCACTTCCAACTTGGTTTCACCCAAGTTTCAAATCCCTATGCCACTTCTTTCTTTCCCTTTTCTCTATTTATTTGAGCTAATCAGAGCCTTCCCCGACTTAGGAGCCCCCTGCTTGATCGAATTGCTTGCGTTGTTGAGTCTAGAAAAAATGTTTTGAGTCTTATAGGATTATATATATCGGAGAGTAGGTTTCTTTTTACTCCTCTGTCCCTTCATCGCTATGGTGAGGCCTCCTGACGTAGAATTTTGACTCTTCTCTTCTCAAATTTCACTAATTTTTTTCTGGATCACGCGGGTATCTTGGAATCATTCTGATGGTTTTGTGACGAGAACATTGTTCTTGGTGCCGCCTGACATTTAGGGGTTGTGGCAGTGTCCTGGGGAGTTGAGCTCCGAGGTGTTGTCGTCACAATTTTATCGTTGCAATTCTGGAATACCTGAGTTCGTCGACATCAAAAATCTCTTTTATGCAGTTGTTGGTGAGATAACCTCGATGCCACCCAGTACTGGGGCGGGAGTTCGGGAGTATTGCCATAACTCGTATAACAGATGCTTTTCAAAGGTTGAGGTAAATGATTTCCGAAGGTTTCTTGGTTATGTTTTGAAGGATGGATACAGGTGGATGTAGGATTTGTTAGTTTTGGGTGAGATATTATGCTTCCCCTGTATCCCCAACACCTGATTGCATAAGTAGAAAGTTTCGGGAGTTTATAAGTGGGAATTCAAGTATATCGTAGGATATCTTTCCAACAGACACATGATATGATATGGGGTCTATCATATGTTTGTTCCGGCTTATTCTGCAAGCCAATCCTTGTTTTGTTTTGAGTTGTGGTATTCGAGTT
This sequence comes from Triticum urartu, assembly GCF_003073215.2. Classification (NCBI taxonomy): domain Eukaryota; kingdom Viridiplantae; phylum Streptophyta; class Magnoliopsida; order Poales; family Poaceae; genus Triticum; species Triticum urartu. The sequence continues at coordinate 172,941,361 of NC_053024.1, read as the reverse complement.
GCTTCAATGTCAAATGTTGATTCCATATCTTCCCTAAGTGGTGTTCTCATATTCCTATGGGAGTACTAATCCTTCTTGATCATCGAGTTTGTCATGTCAATTCATTCCAACCGACGTGCTCCTCTTCAAGTGGATCCGATCATGTCAACACTCGCGAGATCAATTCTCAGTTCTTTGCAACGGTGTTTGCTTCATCCGTCCCAAGTTGTCTTTGTTTTCCCCCCCCCCCCCCCTTTTTCTTCGAGGACTAAGATTTCTTAATCAAGTATCCTTTTTATTGATGTGAAGTTTCTTCATTCTTTTCTTTCAATGTTAATATCCGGTGATTCTCAGCAAGATACTAACGGAGCTTCAAGTTCATCATTCTCCATTCTTTTCTTCTCCGGTGGATTCATTTCAAGCTTTGTTGATCATACCATTTTCCTTGTTCCAAATGCTTTCTCATGCCGGTGCACCTCTTAATCATTCCCCGCTTGCTATTCAATTGTTCCGGAGTGCCGAAGATATCCCAAAAGGGTGAAGTTTCTATTCGTAATCCTTCCAAGCTATTTCAAGGTCTTATCTTATTCAAGCCATTTAATTCAACTGGTGCAATCTCTCTTCAAATCATTTCAACGGTGTTTCTCTTGAGTGGCCCCTAACCCACATGTCTTTTTCCCAGGATCTTACCTGACTCTTCTAATTTTCCCGGAGTTACTCTCAAATTATTCTCCAAGTTTGACATAAGAATGAATTATCATCAGTCATTTTTCTCCAAGATCTTTCAAATTCTTTTCATCATTGGCTCAACTTCTTCATTATTCATTCTCCTGGAGTATCTCAACAATTCATGGTGGTGTTTCTCGTCATCATTCTCGGATTTTGAAGACCGAAGAGAAGTGTTTCCTCTAAATCTTGTGCCTTCTCTCGAGGATTATCAGTTCAAGCTTGCTGCCATCCTCTCATAATTATTTTGATTGTGAGAACTCTTTTCACCCATCCGTAGCAAGTCAAGACTCTTTTCAGTTTGAGTACCTGAGACCATCATCTCAGAATTATTCATTCCAGCTTTCAGCTCTCATTCTTGAATTCTTCCGGCGCATCATTCAAGTTTTCTCTAATCAGCTCGGGATCTCTTCGCTCACTTGTATCTAAATTCTCTCAAGCATCTTCGTTCATTTTCTAATTCTTCCCGGTGTTTTTGCCTTTGCTACTTTCATTTTCAATTCTTACGGTGGTTCGTTCGAGAGTTCTCTTCATTCGTTATCATATAGATTCATTCGTTCTTGCTAATCCTACCGATGGTTCCTTGAAGACCTTCTCAAGTTTACGCTATATCTATCTTAATCTTTTCTACGAGAATAAGTAGTATGCCAAATCTGTTGCTTGTCATCAATTTAGTTGGTGAAGGATATGCATAATGCAATTCTTATTCTTGTTTCATCCATATGTTAATCCCTTCTTCCGAAGTTTGTTCATGATGGTTAAATTCTTGGTTTCAAGTGCTCATCTTTCTTTCCCGGAGTTCCATGCTCTCGCAATTATATCACCACGGAGATCCATCTAATCATTGCAAGGTTTCACCTTGTGTTTTCAACTTCTATTTCTTTCTATCACTCTTTTGTTACCGGAGTTCTTCATGGAGGCTCTACATGATGGCTCATCAAAGATTTAATTCCTTCTCGAAGTGTTCATCGAGATTCTTTTCAAAGGAGCTCAAGCATTCTTCATCTTGCATTCCGAAGTGCAGTTCTTCCTATCTCATCTTTTGAGGTGGTGTTATGTCATTCTTGATAATTGCCCTTCGTGTTTCATGATTCACAAGTTATCAAGAATGAGGTATTTTAAATCCATTAATCTCTTCGTTGGAGTTGGCTTGTGTCATATTTCACCTAAAGCCTTCCCTAAGGAATGTTGCTATTGTGGTGCTTATCAATGATTCAAGTTATCTTTATATCTTCTTGGTGGAAGAAGTTCTCATCTCTTCTTTATTCCTGATCAATCATTGTTTTTTCGTGAGTGGTAGAATTTCACCTCAGTTTTGAGATGTTCTCCATAAGCCCACTACAAGCTTACTCTTTTCGTTGTTGGTTTTCCAACAACTCCGTTATAACCCTCTTGGAAGGGTGCCTTCCAAGATCATTTGTGGCAGAAGTTGTCTTTTTCTTCTCAATTCTTTCCTTTCCAACAATCTAGCTTCTATTCTTTTGTTCCGGAAGCATTGTGAGGTTGCTCTCTTCACTCTTCATCTCGAATTGTGAGTATCATGTTCTTTCCTTCTTCTTATCCATTCAACCGGAGTGTCATGTCCTTCATTCAAGTTCTCTCATCTTATCAAGTTATACCTCCCTTTTCAACCGAAGTGCTGCCCGAATTTGTTCTTCCTTGTTCCTCTTTCCTAACGGAGTGTTTCCAACTTTGTTCATCTCCGTTGTATTCCTTTCTCGAAATTGGTTAACCTCGCAAGGTTCAGTGGTTTCACTCGTTTGTCAAAGAAGCAACTTTGATTTACCTTTTCTCTTCCTCTTCCTTTTCCCTCCGGTGCCATTCTAGATCTTTGGATGAGATCCTCTCGTAGTGGTGGAGTGTTGTAACGCCCCGAGACCATTGCGCCAGGTGTCTTCCAGTTATTCGTTGTTGTTGCCTTGTCATTTGTTTGCATGTCATGCATTTCATATCATTGCATCATGTGCATTGCATCATGCATCTTCTCCATACCATTGTTGTGTTTGTTTAATTTAGTTGCTCATGCGCATTGCAACTTCTTTTCTTCTCTTGATCTTTCCATCAACCCCATGCTCACTTCCAACTTGGTTTCACCCAAGTTTCAAATCCCTATGCCACTTCTTTCTTTCCCTTTTCTCTATTTATTTGAGTTGCAAATAGAATTGCTCAAATAAATGTTCATATTTTGCCCATAAATCATATTTATCATGTACGGTCATCCTATAAAATTTAAGCCCTTTTGGATTCAGTTTGGTTAGGTTATAAATTCATGCAAGTTTGAATTAAATTCACACATGTTCCTTTGTGTGAACTTTATTCTCTCTAAAAATTCCTTTCACCATTTTATTTAAATTTCTCATATTTTTATGAGTCCGGAAAAATTGTCCTCGTGCCCAGATTCCACCCCTACCTTCTCTTTCTTTTCTTTATCTTTTTCTGTCTTGTTTTTAAATGGAAAAGAATGTTGAGAAGGGAGGGAGAGAAAGCCCAGCCGGCGCCCTCCCCACTGGGCTGGCCTCCAGGCCCACCTAGCCTTAACCCTAGTCCCTTCGCTGCCTTCCCCCCGGGTCTATATCGCGCCGCCAGGAGCAGAGAGCACGCGCTCAAGCCCGATCGCCATCTCCTTCCCTCTCTTTGCTCGTGCACAGGGGCGCAACCCGAGCTTCCCCGATCGCCTCCTCCTTGCTGCCTTGCCTGTCGCCGAGCAGGAGCTCCGCCGCCTCGACTCCTGGCTCCGGCCTCCACCGGTCGCTCCCTCCCCGGCCTCGGCCTCGTCCAGGCCACCCTGCCGTTGCCCCGCACCTCTCCACCTTCGCGCCAGCAGGAGCCGCCGCCCGACCTCCTCCAACAACGCTGCCTCGCCATGGAGCTGCGCCCGTTCGCATGTTCCCTTGACCGTGCCGGCCACCGGAGCCATTGCTGGCCGCCGCCGGATCGGGGTGCCTCCTCTTTTCTCCTCTGCCACCATGACGCGCCCGTGCCACCGTCTCCTCCACCAGCAGCCTGCAATGTCCGAGGGGAGCTGAGCTCCTCCCGGCCCCCTTGGTCGTTGCTTCCCCTGCCCCGAGCATCCCTGCAACCAGCGTCTGAGTCCCGGACCCCCCATCTGACCCCTTCCTCCGCACCAAGTTCCGCCGGAACCATGACCGCCACCGCAACAGGAACTCCAGCGCCGTTGACCGTCGATCCTGTGAGCTCCCGAGGCATCAACCTCCCATCCCCTATGACCCGGCAACCGGACCCTTACCGGTGAGCGCTGCGTCGTCGTCCTGCTCGACTCCACCGCCTGGACCTGTTCGGCCGTCCATCACTCCGTCGAGACCTGCTGCCTCCTGCCGAGTTCGGGTGGTCCCTGCTCAAGCCGCCAAGACTCGTACGTGGACCGTCGTCGTCTCCGAGATCTTTCGCCAAGTACCTTTTGGATCCGACAAGTACCCTGATGATGTGTGTACCACTACCCACGACCCTCAGAGAGTTTTGATTCAACAAGTCCGACGATGCCCTTGTACAACTACATTGCCGAGACCGAGACCGGCAGGACCACATAGACGCATGAACGACTACTACACCAGATCGCCAAGTCCCTCAACGACAAGTTCCTCTTCGAACAAGTACGAATACACACGGCGATGTGTCAAGTTCCACTACCACCGACTAGTACGACTACCGTTGCAAAAACGAGACCGTCAAGACCCCGTGGACATCAAGTTCCTTCGTGACCCTGAACATCTACGAAAATGTTGTACGACTACTTCCTCTACTTCCCTCGAGGAACTCGAACCATCCCGTTTTGCACACTTTGAAGGTATAACCCCGAGATGACGCCCGTGATCGAATGAATGCATGTTGTATGAGATGCACCCTTGTTCGCCTCGGGTCCGAACTGTCGGTGCACGTTGCCCCTCTTTTGCCTTGTCACCGACATGTGGGAACCCGGTATCCGGGAGCACCCCACCGTTCATCGCACGACACGCTCCCGTCACTTTTCCTTTTGCACTGGTATCTCCATGAGCTACCGGAACCGATATGTTGCCATGGCATCATTTTCTGATTCGTTGCCATGGCACCCCTTTCATTTCCGCCACGATGACAAATGTTTCATAATATGCTCATGTCAACTTTTTCTTAAAATTGCATAAACTTGAACATGTCATCCGCATCATGATAATAACATTTAAAATGTTTAAAATTGTTGTTTGCATTAAATTGCTAAATGCATATGAGGATTTACCGGAATTGTTGTTTGTTGTTCCGGCCTCATTTAAACTTGCCTAGATAGGTAGTTTTATTATGCTTTGCCAGGTTAATAACATTTAATATTGTTGGGTACATAAACAAGAGCGAACTAAATAATTGTTGTGGTGTTCGTCAATATGCAACTCGTTGCATATTGAGCTCCACTTAACTTGTAGTTTTGCTTGTGCACTTTGCCATATCATGCCTAATTAAACCGGACATGCATCATACTTGGTTGTGCATCATGCCATACTTATGTGATGGTTGTTTACTATGTTGTTTGCTTCTTTCCGGTGTTGCTTCTTCGGGTTAGTTCCGATAATGTCGCGTTTGTGAGGATCCGTTCGACTACGTCCATTTGTCTTCTTCATGGACTCGTTCTTCTTCCTTGAGGGATCTCAGGCAAGATGACCATACCCTCGAAATCACTTTTATCTTTTCTTGCTAGTTGCTCGCTCTATTTCTATGCCGCGATACCTACCACTTGCTTTATCATGCCTCCCATATTGACATGCCAAGCCTCTAACCCACCTTCCCTAGCAAACCGTTGTTTGGCTATGTTATCGCTTTGCTCAGCCCCTCTTATAGCGTTGCTAGTTGCAGGTGAAGTTGGAGTTTGTTCCTTGTTGGAACATGTTTATTGTTGGGATATCATTATTACATATCTTGTTTACTTTAATGCATCTATATACTTGGTAAAGGGTGGAAGGCTCGGCCTTATGCCTGGTGTTTTGTTCCACTCTTGCCGCCATAGTTTCCGTCATACCGGTGTTATGTTCCTTGATTTTTGCGTTCCTTACACGGTTGGGTTATAATGGGAACCCCTTGATAGTTCACTTTGAATAAAACTCCTCCAGCAAGGCCCAACCTTGGTTTTACCATTTTCTCTTGGGTTCTGCAGACTCAAGGGTCATCTTTATTTTAAACCCCCGGGCCAGTGCTCCTCTAAGTGTTGGTCCAAACTAGAGCACCGTGCGGGGCCATCCCTTGGCAACTTGGGTTACGTCGGTTCCTATATGCTTAGCTTATTCAGTGTGCCTTGAGAACGAGATATGTGCAGCTCCTCTCGGGATTTGTCGGCACAGCGGGTGGTTTTGCTGGTCTTGTTTTACCATTGTCGAAATGTCTTGTAACCGGGATTCCGAGCCTGATCGGGTCTTCCTGGGAGAAGGAATATCCTTCGTTGATCGTGAGAGCTTGTGATGGGCTAAGTTGGGACACCCCTGCAGGGTTTTGAACTTTGGAAAGCCGTGCCCGCGGTTATGGGCAGATGGGAATTTGTTAATATCCGGTTGTAGAGAACTTGACACTTAACTTAATTAAAATGCATCAACCGCATGTGTAGCCGTGATGGTTTCTTTCCGGCGGAGTCCGGGAAGTGAAAACGGTTCTTGTGTTATGTTTGACGTAAGTAGTTTCAGGATCACTTCTTGATCATTTCCAGTTCACCACTGTTGCTTTGCTTCTCTTCTCACTCTTATTTGCGTAAGTTAGGCACCATATATGCTAGTGCTTGCTGCAGCTCCACCTCACTACCCTATCCTACCAATAAGCTTAAATAGTCTTGATCTCGTGGGTGTGAGATTGCTGAGTCCCCGTGACTCACAGATTACTTCCAAAACCAGATGCAGGTGCCGATGATGCCAGTGCATGTGACGCAACCCAGCTCAGATGGGATCTCGATGAAGATCTTGTTCGTTGTGTCATTTTGTTCCCAGTTGATCAGTAGTGGAGCCCAGTCGGGGCGATCGGGGATCTATTGCATTAGGGGTTGTCTTTCTTTATTTGGTTCCGTAGTCGGACCTTGATTGTATCTGGATGATCTAATGCTATATTCATGTATTGTGTGAAGTGGCGATTGTAAGCCAACTCTTTATCCCTCTCTTATTCAGTGCATGAGATGTGTAAAGATTACCCCTCTTGCGACATGCCTACTATGCGGTTATGCCTCTAAGTCGTGCTCTGACACGTGGGAGATATAGCCACATCGTGGGTGTTACAAGCCCCCTGGTGCTCCACCGACCTCAACTCCAACTCCATATATTCGTGTCCGGGGAGAAAAAAATCAAAGAGAAGGAGTCATCATGTTTTATGATACGGAGCCGCCGCCAAGCCCTAAACTCTCTCGGGAGGGCTGATCTGGAGTCCGTTCGGGGCTCCGGAGAAGGGAATCCGTCGCCGTCATCATCATCAACCTTCCTCCATCACCAATTTCATGATGCTCACCGTCGTGCGTGAGTAATTCCATCGTAGGCTTGCTGGACGGTCGTGGGTTGGATGAGATTTATCATGTAACCGAGTTAGTTTTGTTAGGGTTTGATCCCTAGTATCCACTATGTTCTGAGATTGATGTTGCTATGACTTTGCTATGCTTAATGCTTGTCACTAGGGCCCGAGTGCCGTGATTTCAGATCTGAACCTATTATGTTTTCATCAATATATGAGAGTTCTTGATCCTATCTTGCAAGTCTATAGTCACCTATTATGTGTTATGATCCGTTAACCCCGAAGTGACAATAATCGAGATACTTACCGGTGATGGCAGTAGTTTGCGGAGTTCATGTATTCACTATGTGTTAATGCTTTGGTCCGGTACTCTATTAAAAGGAGGCCTTAATATCCCGTAGTTTCCACTAGGACCCCGCTGCCACGGGAGGGTAGGACAAAAGATGTCATGCAAGTTCTTTTCCATAAGCATGTATGACTATATTCGGAATACATGCCTGCATTACATTGATGAATTGGAGCTAGTTCTGTGTCACCCTATGTTGTAGCTGTTACATGATCGATCGCATCCGGCATAATTCTCCATCACCGATCCAATGCCTACGAGCTCTCCATATATTGTTCTTTGCTTATTTACTTTTCCGTTGCTACTGTTACAATCACTATAAAACCCCAAAAATATTACTTTTGTTATCATTACCACTACTATCATATTACTTTGCTACTAAATACTTTGCTGCAGATATTAACTTATCCAGGTGTGGTTGAATTGACAACCCAACCGCTAATACTTGAGAATATTCTTTGGCTCCCCTTGTTTCAAATCAATAAATTTGGGTTGAATACTCTACCCTTGAAAACTTCTGCGATCCCCTATACTTGTGGGTTATCAAGACTATTTTCTGGTGCCGTTGCCGGGGAGCATAGCTCTATTCTTTGAGTCACTTGGGATTTATATGTGCTTATCATTATGAAGAACATGAAAGATCCAAGAACCAAGATTTATTCCTCAACTACGAGGGGATGTAAGGAACTGCCATCTAGCTCTGGACTTGATTCACCTTCTGTTTTGAGTAAGCTTGCGACACCTAAACCTGCTTCTGCTATTAATTCTGATATGTCGCATGTTATTGATGATGCCACTTCTGCTTTGCATGATACTTATGATGAAACTACTTCTATGCTTGATACTACTGTGCCACTAGGTGAATTTCTTGATCAACAACTTGCTAGGGCTAGAGAGAATGAAATTATTGAAACTGGTAATATTGATGAAAGTGATGATGAAGATTCTCCCCCTAGATATGAATTGCCTGTTGTTCCTGAGGGTTATGTTATGGATGAAGAAACTGCTAGAGACTTCTTAGCTTGCAATGATAGATTTGATCTTAAGAAATTATTAGCTAAGCTTAAAGAAAAGTCTTTGAATGCTAGAATGAAATATGATCCTGCTTATGCTACTTCACCTATCTTTGTTACTGATAAGGATTATGATTTCTCTGTCGATCCTGATATAATTACTTTGGTTGAATCTAATCCTTTTTATGGCTATGAATCTGAAACTGTTGTGGCACATCTTACTAAATTAAATGATATAGCAACCCTGTTCACTAATGATGAGAAAACTCGCTATTATTATATCCTTAAGTTATTTCCGTTCTCATTAAAGGGTGATGCTAAAACATGGTTTAATTCTCTTGATCCTGGTTGTGTGCGTAGTCCCCAGGATATGATTTATTACTTCTCTGCTAAATATTTCCCTGCTCATAAGAAACAAGCTGCTCTAAGGGATATATATAATTTGGTGCAAATTGAAGAAGAGAGTCTCCCACAAGCTTGGGGGGGCTTCTCCAATTACTTAATGCTTTGCCTGATCATCCTCTCAATAAAAATGAAATACTTGATATCTTTTATAATGGACTAACCGATGCTTCCAGAGATTACCTGGATAGTCGTGCTGGTTGTGTTTTCAGGGAAAGAACTGTTGATCAAGCTGAATTGCTATTGAATAATATGTTGACTAATGAAAATAATTGGACACTTCCTGAACCAACTCCTAAGCCAACTCTGAAGAAAAGGGGTATCCTATTTCTCAGTCCTGAAGATATGCAAGAGGCAAAGAAATCTATGAAAGAAAAAGGTATCAAAGCTGAAGATGTTAAGAATTTACCTCTTTTCTTCGCTTATTTACTTTTCCGTTGCTATTGTTACAATCACTATAAAACCCCAAAAAATTACTTTTGCTATCGTTACCACTACTATCATATTACTTTGCTACTAAATACTTTGCTGGAGATATTAAGTTATCCAGGTGTGGTTGAATTGACAACTCAGCTGCTAATACTTGAGAATATTCTTTGGCTCCCCTTGTATCGAATCAATAAATTTGGGTTGAATACTCTACCCTCGAAAACTGTTGCGATCCCCTATACTTGTGGGTTATCAAGGGTGTTCGGTGAAGATGGTCGCCATGCCGGGTGCTGCCCCGAGGAAAACGATGGCGACGAGGTGCTCGGCCTTGGCGATGGTCGTGACGAGGAGGGAGGCGGGCCCGGCCATATCTTGTCCAGCTACGGCGACTCTTCTTCCGGTGGCAGCTCCAGCAGCGGCGGCTACGAGCAGCCGCCGTGGCCGCTTCGAAGGTGGCAGCGGTCGGCTCGTCGCCGTGCTCCGGTGAAGCGCGAGGAGGGGTCTGACTGAGCTCAGGAGAGCGCCACGAGCCCGTCCTCGCGACCTATCGCAGGAGCATGTCCCGCTTTTGTTTCGTTCTTCCTTCCTTCCTGCATTAGAGAAAGACAAGTATGGGGCCCCGTGGGGGCATGCAACAAACTATGATTTCCGGGTTGTTGTGCTGTGTTTATCATTCCTGTGTTGTGTTGCAAAATTATGATTTATGCATGCGCGTAGAATGACTTAGCTCGATGCGCCTAAAGTAGATCCCGCTTTGCGAGACGCACGTTTCTCCGTACCTGACGAGGAGGAACTGCAAAAGTTTGCTTGGAGATCCGTACCCGGTCCACGCCGTTGTAGCATGCTGGCTAGCGCGCGTCACCTGCGTATGGCCACGACCTAGTGCCTCGTGTCGTGGTACCCGAGGGGCATAGATCGAGGGGGTGCTACAACTTGAGGCTCGAACGAGGGTGCCTCGCGAAAAACAGACAAAACGCTCATGAGGGCCCGAGGGGCACCTGTCCAACCCCCTCGCGAGGGACGCGAGAGAGGGTACAGGTCAAACAAAGAACCGAAGGCAGAAACAGGGGCAGAATCGAAGGAGCAAGATCAACAAGTGACACCGAAAAGCAAATTTCGATTAAAGAGGGGCAAACTAACTACAAAAAGCAAATGAAAAGCCACGTCCGGCACCTAGTCTAGTCTTCTTGTCTTCTCACCAGCGCGAAGCTAAGTGCTGCCACTAGTCGTGGGAGGGAGCCCCCGAGGCACGAGGGCGGCACTCCTGAGACTCCGGGGCATGTATAGCCCCACTCATTATTACGTGAGAGTGTCACGAGCGGAGATTCTTCACAGGCACTGGGCCTTGCTTCATGGGTAGAACTTCCTGAGGTGTTGGATGTTCCAGGTGTTATGGATGGGGACCCCGGCCTGCGTCTCCAGGAGCGCGACGCCAGGCCTGGAGATGTGGGCGACCCGAAACGGGCCCTCCCACATGGGCGAGAGCTTGTGCAGCCCTTCCCTGGAGAGCACCCGCCTCAGGACAAGGTCACCCACCTCGAGCGTCCTGGAGAGGACACTGCGGTAGTGGTACCGCCGCAGCGCCTGCTGGTACCTCGCAGCTCGGAGTGAGACTTCGCGGCGGTGTTCCTCCCCCAGCAGGAGATCCATCCCTCGCATGGCGTCCTGCCGCGTTTCATCAAATGCCAGGACCCACGCGGAGCGATGCTTGACCTCGTGTGGGAGAACCGCTTCTTCTCCGTAGACGAGTAAGAACGGGGTTTCGCCTGTCGGCCTGGTGGCGATGGCGCAGATGGACCACAACACGGACTGGAGCTCGTCGTGCCAGCCCCTGCCGCAGGCCACGAGCTTCTTCTTGAAGGTCCTAGTCTTGAGACCCCTCAGGACTTCCATGTTGGCGCGTTCGGCTTGGCCGTTGCTGCCGGGGTGTGCCACGGAGGCGTAGCAGATCTGCGTCCCAAGCTTAGCACAATATGTTTTGAAGATATTTCTAGTGAACTGTGAACCAGTGTCGGTGATGATGCGATTAGGGACCCCAAATCGGCTCACAATGCCATTGATGAACTTGACTGCTGACCCTGCTGGGATGCTGCGGACGGCTTCCACTTCCGCCCACTTGGTGAACTTGTCGATGGGGACGTAGAGGTAGCGGTAACCTCCAGGAGCTCGAGGGAATGGACCCAGGATATCCAGCCCCCAGACCGTGAACGACCATGAGAGCGGGATAGTCTGGAGGCCCTAAGCCGGCTGGTGGATCTGCTTGGCGTGGAATTGGCAAGCCTCGCAGGACTTCACCAGCTCGGCCACGTCATTGAGTGTTGTGGGCCAGTAGAACCCGCTGCGGAAAGCCTTGCCGACCAGGGTGTGTGACGACGAATGGTGCTCGTAGTCTCCGCCATGTATGTTGACCAGTAGCTCGCTCCCCTGTTCCCTGGAAATGCACCATAGAGACATCATTTGGCTGCTTCTTGTATAGCTCACCGTCCTGAATGCAGTACGCCGTAGCCTGCCGGGCCACGCGCTCCGCGTCTTCCTCCTTCTTCGGCAACGTGCCTTGCGTCAAGTATGCCTTGAACTCCTCGATCCAGCACCCCTCCCGAGGCTCGAGTGCCAAGAGGAGGCGCACTCCTGAGATCGGGCCGCAGGCGGGGGCTCCTGAGACTGGCGGCTGAGGGAGCTCCTCCTGAGGTGGCGCCGGCTCCGCAGGCTGAGGTGCCGTTGACGGCTTGAAGAGCCGTTCCTCGAAGATGCCAGGCTCTTGGGGCAGTCGCTTGGATTCCCTTCTGGCGATGTCATCAGCCTCTTGGTTGGCGCCACGGTGCACATGCTGCAGCTCCAGGCCCAAGAACTGCTTCTCCATTTTGCGTACCTCCGCGAGATATGCTTCCATGTGCTCGTCCCTTGGTTCGTACACCTTGTTGGAGAATTTGACGAGGAGCTACGAGTCTCCCTTGATGGTGAGGTGTTTCACCCGCAGGGCCGCCGCCGTCCTAAGGCCGGCGATGAGGCCCTCGTACTCTGCGATGTTGTTGGAGACCTTCTCGCCCCGCTGGAAGCAGAGCTGCACGACGTAGTAAAGTTTGTCCTGAGTGGGCGAGATGAGTACGGCTACAGCCCCCGTGCCTTGGCGCGCGAACGCGCCATTGAAGTACATGACCCAGCCGTGTGGCGCTTCATTCCCTGGTGAGGGAGTCTTGGACTAAGGGGTCCTCGGGCGTCCGACCTGTTAGCCATGGGCCGGACTGATGGGCTGTGAAGATGCGAAGACCGAAGACTGCACCCATGTCCGGATGGGACTCTCCTTGACATGTAAGGCAAGTTGGCGACCCAATATGTAGATTCCTTTCTTTGTAACTAACCTTATGTAAGCCTAGATCCTCCTGGTGTTTATATAAACCGGAGGACTTAGTCCGGAAAGGACAGATACTCATTACCATAGTCATACAGGCTAGACTTCTAGGGTTTTGCCATTACGATCTCGTGGTAGATGAACTCTTGTAATACTCATATCCATCAAGATCAATCAAGCAGGAAGTAGGGTATTACCTCCATAGAGAGGGCCCGAACCTGGGTAAACATCATGTCCCATGTCTCCTGTTACCAGCGACCATAGACGCACAGTTCGGGACCCCTACCCGAGATTCGCGGGTTTTGACACCAACATTGGTGCTTTCATTGAGAGTTCCACTGCGCCGTCCCCAAAAGGTTTGATGGCCCCTCCAATCATCGACAATGACACGGTCCAAGGAGAAACCTTCCTCCCCAGACAAATCTTCGTGTTCGGCGGCTTCACGCTGCGAGCCAACTCGTTTGGCCATCTGGAGCAGATCGATAGCTACGCCCCTAGCCATCAGGTCAGATTTGGGAGCTTGAATTACATTGCGGAGATCCGTGGAGATTTGATCTTTGCCGGATTCGAGACCACGGAGACCGCTCCTGGTCACTTGACGAACATGACCTAAATCTGTCATCATACCGAACCTCGGAGATAGCTCCTATGACCACTTTGGCCTTAGATCCAGGGCACACTGCGACATCCAAGGATTGGAGGCTCAACCCCACCATGGAGGCGATAGATTCCCCGGCATTGGAGCCGCACATGGACTTCACCTCACACAATATCTGTGTCACCAGAATTCCGTACTCGTCTCTGGTTATAAGTTCCGAACCATGTGAGCCCGCGGACGCCGAACTTGATCGTTCATCGATCTTCGAATTCAGCGCTGCAGACATCTGCTACCTCTTGAACACTGCGTTGGATTTCCCCGAAGAGGAAGGGATGATGCAGCAAAGTAGCGTAAGTATTTCCCTCAGTTTTTGAGAACCAAGATATCAATCCAGTAGGAGGCTACGCGCGAGTCCCTCGTACCTACACAAAAACAATAGCTCAACGCAACCAATGTGCTTAGGGGTTGTCAATCCCTTCACGGTTACTTACGAAAGTGAGATCTGATAGAGATGATAAATAATATTTTTGGTATTTTTGGTATAGAGATGCAAAGTAAAAAGTAAAAGCAAAGCAAAGCAAAGCAATAATAAAGTGATGGAGATTGATATGATGAGAAAGAGACCCGGGGGCCATAGGTTTCACTAGTGGCTTCTCTCAAGAGCATAAGTATTCTACGATGGGTGAAAAAATTACTGTTGAGCAATTGACAGAATTAAGCATAGTTATGAGAATATCTAGGTATGATCATGTATATAGGCATCACGTCCGAGACAAGTAGACCGAAACGATTCTGCATCTACTACTATTACTCCACTCATCGACCGCTATCCAGCATGCATCTAGAGTATTAAGTTAAAAACAGAGTAACGCCTTAAGCAAGATGACATGATGTAGAGGGATAGTTTCATGCAATATGATAAAAAACCCCATCTTGTTATCCTCGATGGAAACGATACAATACAAGCCTTGCTACCCCTTCTATCACTGGGAAAGGACACCGCAAGATCGAACCCAAATCTAAGCACTTCTCCCATGGCAAGAACAACCAATCTAGTAGGCCAAACCAAACTGATAATTCGAAGAGACTTGCAAAGATAACCAATCATACATAAAAGAATTCAGAGAAGATTCAAATATTATTCATAGATAGACTTGATCATAAACCCACAATTCATCGGTCTCAACAAATACACCGCAAAAAGAAGATTACATCGAATAGATCTCCACGAGAGAGGGGGAGAACATTGTATTGAGATCCAAAAAGAGAGAAGAAGTCATCTAGCTACTAACTATGGACCCGTAGGTCTGAAATAAACTAATCACAATTCATCGGATGGGCTTGGATGATGATGTAGAAGCCCTCCGTGATCGATGCCCCCTCCGGCGGAGCTCCGGAACAGGCCCCAAGGTGGGATCTCGTGGATACAGAAAGTTGCGGCAGTGGAATTAGGTTTTTGGCTCCGTCCCCGATCGTTTGGGGGTACGTGGATATATATAGGAGGAAGAAGTACATCGGTGGAGCTTCGAGGGGCCCATGAGGCAGGGGACACGCCCTAGGAGGGGCGCCCTCCACCCTCGTGACCACCTCGTGGCTTTCTTGACGGAGGGTCCAAGTCTCCTGGATCTTATCTGATAGAAAATCACGTTTCCGAAGGTTTCATTCCGTTTGGACTCCGTTTGATATTCTTTTTCTTCGAAACCCTAAAACAGGCAAAAACCAGCAATTCTGGGTTGGGCCTCCGGTTAATAGGTTAGTCCCAAAAATAATATAAAAGTGGATAATAAAACCCAATAATGTCTAAAACAGTAGATAATATAGCATGGAGTAATCAAAAATTATAGTTACATTGGAGACGTATCAAGCATCCCCAAGCTTAATTCCTGCTCGTCCTCGAGTAGGTAAATGATAAAAACAGAATTTTTTATGCGGAGTGCTACTTGGCATAATTTTAATGTAATTCTTCTTGATTGTGGTATGAATATTCAGATCCGAAAGATTCAAGACAAAAGTTCATATTGACATAAAAATGATAATATTCAAGCATACTAACTAAGCAATTATGTCTTCTCAAAATAACATGGCCAAAGAAAGTTCATCCCTACAAAATCATATAGTTTAGTCATGTTTCATTTTCATCACACAAGAATGCTCTCATCATGCACAACCCCGATGACAAGCCAAACAATTGTTTCATACTTTAGTAATCTCAAACCTATAAACTTTTACGCAATATATGAGCGCGATCCATGGAGATAGCACTATGGGTGGAATAGAATATAATGAGGGGGTTATGTGGAGAAGAAAAAAAAGGAGAAAGTATCACATCAACGAGGCTAATCAATGGGCTATGGAGATGCCCACCGATTGATGTTAATGCAAGGAGTAGGGATTGCCATGCAACGGATGCACTAGAGCTATAAATGTACGAAAGATCAACAAAAGAAACTAGTGGGTGTGCATCCAACTTGCTTGCTCACGAAGACCTAGGGCACTTGAGGAGGCCCATTGTTGGAATATACAAGCCAAGTTCTATAATGAAAAATTCCCACTAGTATATGAAAGTGATAATATGAGAGACTCTCTACTATGAAGATCATGGTGCTACTTTGAAGCACAAGTGTGGTAAAAGGATAGTAACATTGTCCCTTCTCTCTTTTTCTCTCATCATTTTTTTGGGCCTTCTCTTTTTTTATGGCCTTTCTTTTTTTGGGCCTTCTCTTTTTTATGGCCTTTCTTTTTTATATACCTCACTTGGGACAATGCTCTAATAATGATGATCATGACACTTCTATTTATTTACAACTCAATGATTACAACTCGATACTAGAACAAAGATGACTCTATATGAATGCCTCCGGCAGTGTACCGGGATATGCAATGAACCAAGAGTGACATGTATGAAAGAATTATGAACGGTGGCTTTGCCACAAATACTATGTCAACTACATGATCATGCTAAGCAATATGACAATGATGAATGTGTCATGATGAACGGAATGATGGAAAGTTGCATGGCAATATATCTCAAAATGGCTATGGAAATGCCATAATAGGTAGGTATGGTGGCTGTTTTGAGGAAGACATACGGAGGTATATGTGTGAAAGAGCGTATCATATCACGGGGTTTGGATGCACCGGCGAAGTTTGCGCCAACTCTCAATGTGAGAAAGGGCAATGCATGGTACCGAAGAGGATAGCAAGGATGGAAGGGTGAGAGTGCGTATAATCCATGGACTCAACATTAGTCATAAAGAACTCACATACTTATTGCAAAAATCTACAAGTCATCAAAAACCTTGGCACTACGCGCGTGCTCCTAGGGGGATAGATTGGTAGGAAAAGACCATCGCTCGTCCCCGACCGCCACTCATAAGGAAGACAATCAAATAACACCTTATGTTTCAAATTTGTTGCATAACGTTTACCATACGTGCATACTACGGGACTTGCAAACTTCAACACAAGTATTTCTCAATTTCACAACTACTCAACTAGCATGACTTTGATATTATTACCTCCATATCTCAAAACAATCATCAAGCATCAAACTTTTCTTAGTATTCATCACACTCATACGAAAGTTTTATTATTAATCTTGCATACCAAGCATATTAGGATTTTAAGCAAATTACCATGCTATTAAGACTCTCAAAATAATCTAAGTGAAGCATGTGAGATCAATAGTTTCTATAAAAAAAATGCACCACCGTGCTCTAAAAGATATAAGTGAAGTACTAGAGCAAAACTATAAAGCTCAAAAGATATAAGTGAAGCACATAGAGTATTCTATCAAATTCCAAATCATGTATGGCTCTCTCAAAAGGTGTGTACAGAAAGGATGATTGTGTTAGACTAACAAGCAAAGACTCAAATCATAAAAGATGCTCCAAGCAAAACACATATCATGTGGTGAATAAAAATATAGCTCCAAGTAAAGTTACCGTTAGAAGTAGACGAAATAGGGGATGCCTTCCGGGGCATCCCCAAGCTTTGGCTTTTAGGTGTCCTTATATTATCTTGGGGGTGCCATGGGCATCCCCAAGCTTAGGCTCTTGCCACTTCTTGTTCCATAATCCATCAAATCTTTACCCAAAACTTGAAAACTTCACAACACAAAACTTAAAGTAGAAAATCTCGTGAGCTCCGTTAGCGAAAGAAAACAAAAGACCACTTCAAGGTACTGTAACGAACTCATTCTTTATTTATATTGGTGTTATACCTACTGTATTCCAACTTCTCTATGGATTATAAACTATTTTACTAGCCATAGATTTATCAAAATAAGCAAACAACACACGAAAAACAGAATCTGTCAAAAATAGAACAGTATGTAGTAATTTGAAGCTAGCGCAAGATCTGGAACCCCCAAAAATTCTAAAATAAATTGATAGACGTGAGGAATTTACCTATTAATCATCTTCAAAAAGAATTAACTAAATAGCACTTTCCAAATAAAAATGACAGCAGTTCTCGTGAGCGCTAAAGTTTCTGTTTTTTTACAACAAGTTCAACAAGACTTTCCCCAAGTCTTCCCAACGGTTCTACTTGGCACAAACACTAATGAAACACAAAAAACACAACAAAAACAGAGGCTAGATAATTTATTTATTACTAAACAGGAGCAAAAAGCAAGGAATAAAAATAAAATTGGGTTGCCTCTGACGGTGTCCTGGACTAGGGGGTACTCACCACGTCGTCTCCCGATCTATTAGATTGGGCCGAGGACCCCCGTGGCCGTATACTCATGGGCCAGTTCGGACGGCTACCGCATACAAGGAAGATTCCACAAGACTTGGAGATCAAGACAATGACTTCTCCCCACCGGCGTATTCGGCTAGGACTCTTGTTATCCTAAGCCTCCGGTGCATTATATAAACCGAGGCCAGGCTAGTCGATAGATATACAATATATACAACAATCATACCATAGGCTAGCTTCTAGGGTTTAGCCTCCTTAATCTCGTGGTAGATCTACTCTTGTACTACCCATATCATCAATATTAATCAAGGAGGAGTAGGGTATTACCTCCATCGAGAGGGCCCGAACCTGGGTAAAAACATCGTGTCCCTTGTCTCCTGTTACCATCCGGCCTTGACGGACAGTTCGGGATCCCCTACCCGAGATCCGTCGGTTTTGACACCGACATTGGTGTTTTCATTGAGAGTTCCGCTGTGTGATCGACAAAAGGATCGATGGCTCGCCTGCAGATCAACTGCGACTTCGGCATCTTCGTCACCAGCTCGACTGGTCACCTTGGTTCGACCAAGAATTGCGCCCCATATTCGGATCACCATGTACGGACGAGGGCCTTCATCAAACATCAACTCCGATCTCTATCAAGATCACGGAGGAATCATCTATGGAGCTCAGGGGCTCAACATCAACATTGCCCTCAAGCGACCGTGCTGTTTTTCTGGACAGCGAACTCGTATCTGCCACCACCACCTCCTCGAGTATCGCTTTGATGATCGCTTTGGTGGAATTGTGCGGAATTGAGTCTACAACAACCCTGGAAAATTTCGTCGAGTTCCGATGGAGGAATCTCTGGCAATCCACGATATACCGGAGCCCTGTCAAATCTGGACGGGAATTTGGATGAGTTTAGGGCGTGGTGTCCAGCTTCTAGCTCGGACGTCCTTTGGAAGATCCAACCGTTCATCGGCTGCGGAATTCCTATATCTACCACCTCTCAAAATTTCGGATCGATCCGACCGTCGAAACTCCGGGAACCTTCCGATTAGTGCATCACTTTTCGGATCTGTTTTCTGTGCGAAAACGAATCCGACCCGAGTTCATCTTTTTTATGAACAGGATTTCGGACATCCCTTTTGAAGGAAGTTTTGAATGGGGTATTGTGTTTTGTTCCCGAACACGTCCCATTAACTGTAAGATCTTTTGAACATGATCTTCAACATCATGCTGGTGTCAAATCAGTCCGGCAATATTACTCCACGGCTGCCGACCTGCGGTAGACACGGCGTCACTTTGTTGAGCCGAGCTCAACTTCTTCGGATCATCATCTCGGCAAGCCGAACAAGAGCCCGACATCGCGAAGGATAAATCATCACCAACATCGCCGTCCCACGGATTACACGGAGCGGGCATACCGGCATCGCCGCACGGTCGCTTCATCAAGCCGGCATCGACCACGTCACGACCTGCATCGACAGGGCCGCACTATTGCTTCTTCAAGCTGGTGTCCATCACGCCGACCTACTTCGACTCATCGGCTGACATCGAGGCTTCGACATCTCGGCTGGACCGGGGGCTTCGCCATCTCTTCATCAACCTACTTCGGACACTTCGGCGTCACTAGCTGACCAGCTCCGTCACGTTAGCTGGGCCGAGGGCTTTGCCTCGGCGAGTCAACCTTTACCAGCATTGCCATGCCGTTGTTTTATCGCCCATCAGGCAATGGGTGTGCGGAGCAGGTCCCAATTTTAGGAATCACCTTCCTTCGGATTGCTACAACAAATAAACCAGGTGTTATTAATCCCAGTATTTTTTGCTTGTTTGGGTTCATTTTTCCCAAGGAATTATTACTCTGGTTTGTCCGTCATATGTACACAGGTCTATCAAATGGTGGCTGCATTAACGACAGTTGCATGGTGGTTCGGTCAGTTTCCGTACATAGTCCGGCGAACGCCGCACTTGGAGCTCGGACCGACCTGCGAATTCAGGCTTTGCCACGCCTTTACCGCATCACGCCGACGCCCTGCATCGACTTGACTTCGGCGCCAGGCCATATTTCTTTTATTCCTCACTTTGCATAAATTATTTATTATGCAACGCTTTTTTTTAATTATCATTATTACTATTATCTCCAGTTTGCACCATTTTTTGTGCACAGGAAAATGATCCGGGGACTTCGGCGTCACTCTGCCGGTTTGCATTGATCGTGCTATGTCACCACTTCGGCGTGTCAAGCTCTCCGCTCCGCCAGCTCGGGACCGGCTTGAGGGATGGAACCTTGCCCCGCATCAAGCCCGGACCGCGTCATCAATACCGAACACATTAACCAGCTAAGTCGCTTTCATGCTCAAAGCTTTAATTTCTAACTTGCGTTCGGTTCGACCAAGCATTATACTTTTTTGGAAAAAAGTTGCTTCTAAAAAATTTCCTTGTCCAAACTTTGTTTGTGACGCATAAATTCAAATACCCCGTTTACTTGGGGGCTTCCTTTATGAAGCTTTTCCTATTGCATATGATTATACTTGTACGGCTTCGTTCCTTGTTTGTGTATTACGCCACAATATGCACCACATTGACTTAAGCGATTTGCAAGCTGGTTTGCCTCGCTCCTGTGTTTACCCCTACATTCCCGATTGTTCGGCTAGGGAGTAAAGGGAGCACCTCTGCGATTGTCACGATCGGGTCACCCGAGCCGGACCTCAGACTGGGTGAAGCCGAAAGCTAGCGCTCTTATAGTTATTCAATGATGGTCGACACACAACGGAACTCATGAGTACAAAAAATCTATTGCACAAGTCTCATAATAACAATGAGCACCGAAGAAAGGTATCGGTGGGGGTACTATTTTCTTCGAAGATGCTTCTTACTCTTCGCAGTAATATAGCATAAGTTCCCTGAGCGCGCTTTGTCTGTTACAGCCTTATGGCCTGATTGCCTGGTTATTGGAAACACCGTCGATATTCTCGACCGATGGAGTACATAACACTTTTCGGTCCTTAACCGAAGAGGGAGAAGCTGACGGTCGGTTAAGACGCGTTTAAAGTTCGGTTGAACATAGATATGATATAAGTACTTCGGTACATGCAATCATTCTTCTACCCAAGTCACTTGGGGGCTCTTAAGTTTATTTGAGCCGTTTTATAATAAGTGTTCTTCTTCTCAGTCGTTGCAAAGTTCTATTATTATTATTTATCACTCCTTTTTTCGACGCGAGTGTGCGGTCACTAGCCGGGGAGCCTAATTTCTCTCTCGAAGCCGCTAGAGTTTAGTTTGCTAAACTGGCCTAATGAGAAGTACTCCGCCCTCGAGATAGGAGGTTGAAGCCGTAGGCTGACCCGCTCGAAGTCTAGAGATAGGATGTGTCATGTTAAAGGACGACAGAAGCACTTATTTTTTCTAAGACCAATTTTCGGATTGGCACCGAACACTTGATCTTGTTCGGACGTCATGTTTTTACTGACGTTTCTTGGTTTTCCAAGCTTTTTGGCACTTTTAAACTATTTGTGCTTTTCCAGCATTAGTCTCGCAGTGCAACGCCAGACACCTTTAGGGATTCGGCAAAAACATTCTCAGATATTGCTATATAAGCATTGGTTTCGAATTGTGTCTTTGGTCAATAGTTGGGTTGCCCGGCTCCTGCACTTGCTTCCTACGTTCCGTTTTGTTCGGCTAGGCGTGCAAAGGGAGAACCACTGCGATTGTGCTTCCAGCTCACATGGTTAAGCACCTTAGTGGAGAAAGCCGAAAACTGACTGTCACAATAAGCGTAAACTGGTCAGCGATCCGATGACTATGACGGGCCATTCATAACATTGGCCGAAGTGTTTACGGCTTGACCTCGACTGTCGCCGAACACTACCGGGGGCTATTAACTGGCCTTCCAAACTAAATCCTCGATATTTTGCTCTTACATTCGAGCTGAGGTTTCATGATCATGCTTAGCATGACAACCCAAAGAAAGGAACCGATAGCGGGACTATTTTCTTTGGAATACATTTCTTCTGTTAAACAGTAATATAACATATCTCTCTGCGTACCTTTGTTTATAAAACCGTGTGGCCAGATTGCCTTGTTTGTCGTAAATCTTTGCCCTCATAAAGGCTTTATAAAATAGGACAAACACTCCTCGGCTACTGGCCAAGGAGGTGGAAGCCGATGGTCGGTCAACAAAGTTTTGTACAATGCGGATCCGAGCATTAATGACGTAAAGTACTTGGATACATAGAGTTATTACACATAATTTGTGATTTTACTATGGATATTGATCCTTAATTCGGCCACCCGTGCCCGCATTAAGGCTCGGGGGCTACTTGGCTTCGGGCTTATTATTTACAAATATTAAAGGGGCACATCGATCCCCTGATCTGGTGTTGCCACCCGACCAGTGTCTCGGGGGCTACTGCATTGCTTGTCCAATGTAGAAAATTTTATGTGCAATATAGTTTCTGAGGAGATTTTGATCCTCAGGTTGGTCGGCCGCACCCAACCTGAGTCTTGAGGACTGAGCACGCCGCTTTTGTGTCCCGAAGTATTCTGCCGAGCTAGGACTTGATCCTTAGGCCGATTTTGCAAATCAACCTGAGTCTCAGCGGCTACTGGGATCAGCGGTCTTATATCATCCTTCATGTGCATCTCAGGTTTTAGACCGATACACGCCTTGAGGGCTACTGGCTATATATCTCGGCAGAGAATAAATTGCACCAATAAAAAATATTGACAAAAAATCGGCCCATAGTCGGGGTGGTGCACCACCTCGGAAACAGTCCGACATAAAGCTCGGGTGCTAGTGGCTGGCTCCATAGAGGGCATTTTCGGCATTAAGCTCGGCTAAACTCCTTCAACTTTTTTGAACCAAGGTGATATGACACCTCGGATATAGTCCGGCATTGGAGCCTGGACACAGTCCGGCGTTGGAGCTCGGATATATTTCGGCGTTGGAGCTCGGATATACAGTCCGGCGTTGGAGCTCGGATACATAGTCCGGCCTTGGAGCTCGGATACATTCCGGCGCTAGAGCTGGGAAGCGGTCCGGCGTTGGTGCTCGGCTGCAAAAGATACCTCGAATGCAGTCCAGCGTTGGAGCTCGGACGCAAGAGGACCCTGCCTCCCGGGAACAACTTCAAACCCGAGGTGTGGCATAAAAATAAACAAGGCATTGATAAAGGCCGGAAATTTAAAGGGGCTCCTCGGATACCCGACGTGTAAACTCGTCGAATGCATTTCGACGATCCTCAAGATCGAAGATAAAGAAGATTTGTTGAACCAGTTTTCAAGACCGACAACCGAAGATGAAGAACAGTTCGGAAGAATCGAGGAGCGTCCCTAACTTGAAGACCGGTTCAGGGGGCTACTGACGGTGTCCTGGACTAGGGGGTACTCACCACGTCGTCTCCCGATCTATTAGATTGGGCCGAGGACCCCCGTGGCCGTATACTCATGGGCCAGTTCGGACGGCTACCGCATACAAGGAAGATTCCACAAGACTTGGCGATCAAGACAAGGACTTCTCCCCACCGGCGTATTCGGCTAGGACTCTTGTTATCCTAGGCCTCCGGTGCATTATATAAACCGAGGCCAGGCTAGTCGATAGATATACAATATATACAACAATCATACCATAGGCTAGCTTCAAGGGTTTAGCCTCCTTGATCTCATGGTAGATCTACTCTTGTACTACCCGTATCATCAATATTAATCAAGTAGGAGTAGGGTATTACCTCCATCGAGAGGGCCCGAACCTGGGTAAAAACATCGTGTCCCTTGTCTCCTGTTACCATCCGGCCTTGACGCACAGTTCGGGACCCCCTACCCGAGATCCGCCGGTTTTGACTCCCAACAAGCGGTATCGTTTAACGGCCCTAGCTAGGCATAACAAGCAAGAATAGATCTAGGTATTTCCATCATTGGTAGGCAATCCATAAGTGGCTCTCATGATAGATTCATATGGTAATTTTATTTTCTTTCTAGGGAAGTGTTCCATACCCTTTTTAATCGAAATTGAAATCTAATATTCCCTTCCTTCATATCAATAATTGCACCAACCGTTCTAAGGAAAGGTCTACCAAGAATAATACGGCAAGAAGGATTGCAATCTATATCAAGAATGATAAAATCTACGGGCACATAATTCCTATTAGCAACAATAAGAACATCATTAATTTTTCCCATAGGTTTCTTAATAGTGGAATCTACAAGATGCAAGTTTAGAGAGCAATCATCAAAATCACGGAAATCTAGCAAATCACGCAAAGTTTTGGGAATAGTAGAGACACTAGCACCCAAATCACACAAAGCATAAAACTCATAATTTTTAATTTTAATTTTAATAGTAGGTTCCCACTCATCATAAAGTTTTCTAGGGATAGAAACTTCCAATTCAAGTTTTTCTTCATAAGATTGCATCAAGGCATCAACGATATGTTTAGTAAACGCTTTATTTTGACTATAAGCGTGAGGAGATTTTAGCATGGATTGCAACAAGGAAATAGAATCAATTAAATAGCAATTTTCATAATTAAATTCCTTGAAATCCAATATAGTGGGTTTAGCAACATCTAGGGTTTTAGTTTCTTCAATCCCACTTTTATCAAATTTAGCATCAAGATCAAAAGATTCAGAATTGTTGGAACGCCTTCTAGGTAAAGGTGGATCATATTCAGTCCCATCACTATCAAGATTCATATTGAAAAACAAAGATTAAATAGGGGACACATCAATAACTTTTAGATCTTCATCATTATTTTCATAGGAATTAGAAGAGCACGCTTTTATAAAGGCATCTTTCTTAGCACGCATCCTAGCGGTTCTTTCTTTGCACTCATCAATGGAAATTCTCATGGCTTTGAGAGACTCATTGATATCATGCTTAGGTGGAATAGATCTAAGTTTCAAAGAATCAACATCAAGAGCAATTCTATCAACGTTTCTAGCCAAATCATCAATCATAAGCAATTTTTCTTCAATCATAGCATTAAAATTCTTTTGCGAAGAAATAAATTCATTAATATTAGATTCAAAATCAGAGGGCATGTTATTATAATTTCCATAAGAATTGTTGTAGGAATTACCATAATTATTAGAGGGATTACTAGGATAACACCTAGGATTGAAATTTCCTCTATACGCGTTGTTACCAAAATTGTTCCTACCAACAAAATTCACATCCATAGATTCATTATTATTCTCAATCAAAGTAGACAAGGGCACATCATTAGGATCAGAAGAAACACTCTTGTTAGCAAATAATTTCATAAGTTCATCCATCTTTCCACTCAAAACATTAATTTCTTCTATCGCATGCACCTTTTTAGTAGATCTTTGAGTATGCCATTGAGAATAATTAACCATAATATTATCTAGGAGTTTAGTAGCTTCTCCTAAAGTGATTTCCATAAAAGTGCCTCCTACGGCCGAATCTAAAAGATTTCTAGAAGCAAAATTCAATCCGGCATAATTTTTTTTGTATAATCATCCACAAATTCAAACCATGAGTAGGGCAATTACGTATCATTAATTTCATTCTCTCCCAAGCTTGTGCAACATGTTCATGATCAAGTTGTTTAAAATTAATAATATCGTTTCTAAGAGAGATGATCTTAGCGGGAGGAAAATACTTAGAGATAAAAGCATCTTTGCACTTGTTCCATGAATCAATACTATTTTTAGGCAAAGATGAAAACCAAGCTTTAGCATGATCTCTAAGCAAAAAAGGAAATAGCTTCAATTTAACAATATCATTATCGACATCTTTCTTCTTTTGCATGTCACACAAATCAACAAAGCTATTAAGATGGGTAGCGGCATCTTCACTAGGAAGGCCAGAGAACGGATCTTTCATGACAAGATTCAACAAAGCAGTATTAATTTCACAAGGTTTATCATCGGTAAGAGGAGCAATTGGAGTGCTAAGGAAATCATTATTGCTGGTATTGGTGAAGTCACACAATTTAGTATTATCTTGAGCCATCGCGACAAAGAAGCAATCCAACACACGAGCAAACAAAAAGCAAACGGGCAAAAGAGGCAAATAGAGAGAGAGAGGGAGGATAGAGAGAGAGGGCGAATAAAACGGCAAGGGTGAGAGGAAAACGAGAGGCAAATGGCAAATAATGTAATGCGGGAGATAGGGATTGTGATGGGTACTTGGTATGTTGACTTTTGCGCAGACTCCCCAGCAACGGCGCTAGAAATTCTTTTTGCTACCTCTTGAGCACTGAGTTGGATTTCCACGAAGAGGAAGGGATGATGCAGCAAAGTAGCGTAAGTATTTCCTTCAGTTTTGAGAACCAAGGTATCAATCCAGTAGGAGGCTACGCGCAAGTCCCTCCTACCTACACAAAAACAATAGCTCAACGCAACCAACGCGCTTAGGGGTTGTCAATCCATTCACGGATAATTACGAAAGTGAGATCTGATAGAGATGATAAATAATATTTTTGGTATTTTTGGTATAGAGATGCAAAGTAAAAAAGTAAAGTAAAGTAAAAGCAAAGCAATAATAAAGTGATGGAGATTGATATGATGAGAAAGACACCCGGGGGCCATAGGTTTCACTAGTGGCTTCTCTCAAGAGCATAAGTATTCTACGGTGGGTGAACAAATTACTATTGAGCAATTGACATAATTAAGCATAGTTATGAGAATATCTAGGTATGATCATGTATATAGGCATCACGTCCGAGACAAGTAGACCGAAACAATTCTGCATCTACTACTATTACTCCACTCATCGACCGCTATCCAGCATGCATCTAGAGTATTAAGTTAAAAACAGAGTAACACCTTAAGCAAGATGACATGATGTAGAGGGATAGTTTCATGCAATATGATAAAAAACCCATCTTGTTATCCTCGATGGAAACGATACAATACGTGCCTTGATGCCCCTTCTGTCACTAGGAAAGGACACCGCAAGATCGAACCCAAAGCTAAGCACTTCTCCCATGGCAAGAACAACCAATCTAGTAGGCCAAACCAAACTGATAATTCGAAGAGAATTGCAAAGATAACCAATCATACATAAAAGAATTCAGAGAAGATTCAAATATTATTCATAGATAGACTTGATCATAAACCCACAATTCATCGGTCTCAACAAACACACCGCAAAAAGAAGATTACGTCGAATAGATCTCCACGAGAGAGGGGGAGAACATTGTATTGAGATCCAAAAAGAGAGAAGAAGCCATCTAGTTACTAACTATGGACCCGTAGGTCTGAAGTAAACTACTCAAAATTCATCGGAGGGGCTTGGATGATGATGTAGAAGCCCTCCGTGATCGATGCCCCCTCCGGCGGAGCTCCGAAATAGGCCCCAAGATGGGATCTCGTGGATACAAAAAGTTGCAGCGGTGGAATTAGGTTTTTGGCTCCGTCCCCGATCGTTTGGGGGTACGTGGATATATATAGGAGGAAGAAGTATGTCGGTGGAGCTTCGAGGGGCCCACGAGTCAGGGGGGTGCACCCTAGGGGGGGCACCCTCCACCCTCATGACCACCTCGTGGATTTCTTGACGGAGGGACCAAGTCTCCTGGATCTTATCTGATGAGAAAATCACGTTTCTGAAGGTTTCATTCCGGTTGGACTCCGTTTGATATTCCTTTTCATCGAAATCCTAAAACAGGAAAAAAACAACAATTCTGGGCTGGGCCTCCGGTTAATAGGTTAGTCCCAAAAATAATATAAAAGTGGATAATAAAGCCCAATAATGTCTAAAACAATAGATAATATAGCATGGAGCAATCAAAAATTATAGATACGTTGGAGACGTATCAACATCTTCCAGCACTCACCTTTGGGCGATGTGATAAACTCATTAAAGAGCCCGTGCTTGGTGGGGGACTCGCAGCCGAACTATGTCCGGTTCGAACTACGGGCTGATGATCGAGAATTTTGCTTCCCACCCGCCACCCACTTCATACCCACGGTCGAGGATTTAACCGACACACTTGATTACGACTCCGAGGACATCGACGGTATGGACGACAATGCCGGAGAAGAAGAGGCCCAGAACCCGCTGTTCACCGGACGCTGGATGGCCACTTCCTCGTATGATGTATACATGGTGGATGCACCAAAGGAGAACATCGGCGATGACAAGAAAGATCCAGCTGAGGATAAACCTTCCGAAATACAACACAAGCGCCAGCGTCAGCGGCGCCTCTCAAAGTCACGCTGCAGTAAAGACAGCAACACCGGCACAGGAGAAGATAACACTCCAGAAGGTGCCGAAGACAACCAAGACCCCGTTGATACAGCTAATGAACAAGATGAACGGGAAGATGGGTAGGTCAGCCCTGGCAAACAGGCAACTCACAAAGACTCAGAGGACGAAAGCTATCTTCTACTCTACGAGGAGAAGGTGAGCCTCGGTACTGACAATTTCATCGTGCCTGAGGAACCTCTTGAGCAAGAGTGCTTCAAGCGCTAGCTAATAGCCACTACTAGGAGCCTGAAAAATAAGCAGCAGCAGCTTCAAGCTGACCAGGATCTGCTCAATGATAAATGGACCGTTGTCCTGGCAGCCGAAGAATACGACCTAGAGCGCCCAACCAAAAGCTACCCAAAGCGTAAATTGCTACCTCAGTTCGACGAGGAGGCGCCGGAATACATACCACCATCGTACAATGAGACTGACCGACCACCACGTGGTCAGGACAAAATGGCAACTCACGCCGAACATCAGCCCGCCCTGCCTCATCACACAGGCAGAGGTAAATTAGCCCATGGCCATACATATGACCTCCAGCAAAACCTAAGCAATAAAGCAGGACATCCCAGATCAATCTACGGATCATGAGGATGTGCCTCAACACGTGACGATGGCCACCTATTCGGACGTGATAAACTTAGTCATGCACGGGCTAAAAACTATAGACGGACTCCATCAGAGCTACATCGCGATACGGTCTGATATAGAGGTGCCTCACACCCTCATTGCTTCACTGATGAGGTCATGGATCATGAATTCCTAGAATGGTTCAAACCTGTGAACATAGAATCATACGATGGAACCACGGACCCCGCGGTGTGGATCGCGGACTTCATTCTCCACATTCATATGGCCCGCGGTGATGAACTCAACGCCATCAAATACCTCCCTTTAAAACACAAGGGGCCAGCTTGGCATTGGCTACACAGTGTGCCTGAAAATTCTATTGGCAGCTGGGAGGACTTGGAAGAGGCCTTCCTCGATAACTTCCAAGGTACATATGTTCGACCTCCGGATGCTGATGACTTAATCCATATAGTTCAACACCCCGGAGAGTCCACCAGGAAATTCTGGACTAGGTTCTTAACTAAAAAAGAACCAAATCGTCGATTGTCCGGATGCCAAAGCCCTAGCAGCCTTCAAACATAGCGTCCATGACGAATGGCTCGCTCGCTACCTCGGCCAAGAAAAGCCAAAATCCATGGCGGCCCTCATGACACTCATGACTCGCTTTTGTGCGGGCGAGGACAGTTGGTTGGCCCGTAGCAAAAACAATGCAAGCGACGCCGACACCCCTGAAGTTAAAAATAACAAAGACAAGTCTCAACGCAATAGATACAAGCATCGAAACAACAGTGACAACACTGAGGATACGGTGGTCAATGCCGGACTCAGTGGCTCCAAGTCCGGTCAGCGGAAGAAGCCGTTCCAAAAGAACAATTCAGACCCATCCATCTTGGACCGCGTACTTGATCGTCCGTGCCAGATTCATGGCACCCCAGACAAACCACCCAATCATACAAATAGAGATTGCTGGGTTTTTAAACAGGCCGGCAAATTAAACACCGAGAATAGGGAAAAGGGATCACAAAGCGAGGATGATGACGAAGAGCCCCGGCAACCGAACACAGGGGGACAGAAGAAGTTTCTCCCTCAGGTCAAAACGGTGAACATGATATACGCTACCCACATCCCCAAGAGGGAGCGCAAGCGTGCACTCAGGGACGTCTATGCGATAGAGCCGGTCGCCCCAAAATTTAATCCATGGTCGTTATGCCTGATCACTTTTGATCGCCGGGATCATCCGACCAGTATCTGTCACGGTGGCTCAGCCGCACTGGTCCTAGAACCAATAATTGATGGGTTCCACCTGACTCGCGTCCTTATGGACGGAGGTAGCAGCCTCAATCTACTCTATCAGGATACATCGCGAAAAATGGGCATTAACCCATCACGGATCAAGCCCACCAGGACTACCTTCAAAGGAGTCACACCAGGTGTAGAGGCCCGCTGTACGGGCTCAATCACACTCGAGGTTGTCTTCGGATCTTCGGATAACTTCCGAAGCGAGGAGTTAATCTTCGATATCGTCCCCTTCTGCAGCAGCTATCACGCACTGCTCAGACGAACTGCATTTTCTCGATTTAATGCAGTACCACACTATGCTTATCTCAAGCTCAAGATGCCCGGTCCACGCGGCATCATAACGGTCAATGGAAATACGGAATGCTCCCTCCGTACAGAAGAGCACACAGCTGCCTTAGCAGCAGAGGTACAGAGTGGCCTTCTCAAGCAGAACCTTAATTCGGCCGCCGAGCCCACGGACACTGTTAAGAGGGTCCGAACTACCCTGCAGCAGGACATCTCGGCTCGTCAGGAGCTCGTCTAGCAATCCGGCCTCCGTCCTAGCCCCGATCAAGTGGTGGCATTCGTGCCACGCGTACATAACTACGCACTCAAAATCCCATGGGCATCGACGGAGGCATAGCTAGCTTGTGATCCACAGTATGGCTCAACCGACATCGGATACACCCATACTTTCACTTTTACTTGTTTCCTTTTCAGGTCTCAATCCTACAGGTCTCAGTTGGTGGTCTGGTCATCGGTCCTCTCGAAGGATAAACACACCAAGACGGCGAGAAACGCAGACATATGGGGGACTTTATAGGTGATTCCGTTAACGATAACTCTACCTGTTTTTCAGGACCCACACGTAGCTCTCCCTTGGTTTAGGCATGTCAAATAGCCTGTTGCTTATCACACTACTTGTATCAATGCGCCATGACGTACTAATTAAATTACAATGAGAACAGTTTGTGGCTGGAGCTTTAGGACCCCAGCCTTTTACCTTTGCACTTTTTCTGTTTTCTTTGTCTTCTTTCTCTCAGCTCCCCTCTGGATAACCCTATCAGGTAGCACCCGTACACTTTGGTAAGTTTGATGTTTGCTAGGGGCTTCATAGCACCCCGCATTATAGCAACGAAAGTCCGAGCACTTTTTATAAGTATAGTTCGGCACCCCGAATTTAGCATTATATGCATTGGCTCCAAATCATGTCTTCGGTCAATAGTTGGGTTGCCCAGCTCCTGTGCTTGCTACCTTATGTTCCGCTATATCGGCTAAGGTAGTAAAGGGAGAACTACTGTGATTGTGCCTTGGTTTATCCAAAGGAGCACCTCAGTAGAGAAAGCCGAAAACTGACTGTCATGATGAGGCGAGAGTCGGTCAGCTGTTCGGAGGTTACAAATCGTTGGAGATTTCTTCCGCATTACGTGAAGGATTGGTACTTCTCGATCAGATGCTCATAGCACTCTAGTTTGGATACTAGGGGCTGCTCCCATGTTTTTATTGTCGAACTCCTATGGCTAAGTGAGGGCATTACAGCCGCATAGTCTGGTTGTCTGGTTCGTTGCCCTAAACAACTCCTTCAAGGACCATCTAATTGGATCAAGATTGTTTAGATTCCATCCCGAACACCCCCGTACTACCTACATGGGGGCAGAAGCCGACAACTGGTTAACTCTCAGATTTCATTCAACATGGCCGCACAGGAAGTAAAAATTTAAAAACCTAACAAGCATTATATTGCACAATCACTTTGTTTGTTCATACAAGGTAGAGGGAGCTCGAACACATTTATTCAAAGATAGTGTCTTTCGCACAATGATCTGCAACAATGCGGGACCCCTCCAAGACATCACCGAAGTATCGCTTGGGTGTGCGGTGCTCCTTGCCCTCCGTCGGCCCCTCGGTCGCTAACTTGACAGCGTCCAGCTTCGCCCACTAGACCTTGCAATAGGAGAAGGCCAGACGTGCGCCCTCGATGCAGACGGACCGCTTGACGACGTCTAGCCGAGGACAGGCATCAACCAGTCGCTTCACGAGGCCGAAGTAACTGCCAGGTATAGCTTCGGCTGGCCACAACTGGATTATTAAATCCTTCATGGCCAGTTCGGCCACCCTATGCAGCTCGACCAGCTGTTTTAGCTAATCGCTGAAGAGCACCAGATGTCCTGGCGCAAGATATTGCGACCAGAACAACTTCTCCATGGAGCTCCCTTCTTCGGCTCGGAAGAACTCTGCGGCGTCAGCCACACTGCATGGCAGATCAGTAAAAGCCCCTGGAGAACTCCGAATCCGGGTTAGTAAAAGATATTTTCTCTTCACATTTTTGCTTCGCATACTGAATGCCTTACCCGCCGCGATCTTCGTGGCCTCCTGGATCTCCTGGAGGGCGCCCTGGGCTTCAAACCGGGCGTCTCCACACTCTGAAGAGCCTTGGCGAGTTCGATCTCTTGAACCGACGCATCGCGCTACAAGGTCTCGCACTTCTTCACTGCGTCTTGGAGCTCTTGTTGGACCTCGTTGACCCGGGCCTTGAGCTTCTTCCGAGTGGCCTGCTCCTTGACGGCCTTCCCTTTGGCTTCGGCCAGGGCCTTTTTCAGGGCCTCGACCTCGGTCGTCGCCTCTGTACATATCATGGAATTTCGGTCAATGCATATAATTTCACCTTTTTCGATTACACAACAGGTTATTACATACCTTGTTTTTCCTGGAGCTGCCTCTTCACCTGGCCCAGCTCTTCCTCGGCCTCCGCCAGTTTCTGCTTCAGTCCGGAGACTTCGGCAGTATGCGAGGCTGCGGCCAACAGCGACGCCTGTGTTTACATTTCAGAAAATTTTAGTTTGCTTCCTGCAATTGGAGATTGATCCTCTGTCCGCCTTTTTCTTTCAGAACACCGAACAGTGTCTCAAGGGCTACTGTCTACATTGAGATTTTCTCTTTTTTGCGTCCCTTACCTCAAAACCTGTCAGCAGGCTGCTGCAGGCTTCGGTTAGTCCGCCCTTGGCGGACTGAACCCTTTCAATTACCGTGCCCATTAGGACACAATGCTCATCCACAATGGAAGCGCCTCGCAGCGCTTCCAATAGATTATCTGGTGCCCCTGGTTGGACGGGGGTCACCGGCAAAATAGGCATCCCCCTTCTTTCGAAGGAGGTTGCGTGCCGGATTCCGGAGCCGCACCGGTCTCCGGAATTGAGTCCAGCTGAGGGTCAAACTGAATACGGCCCTCCCCACCACCCTCCATGGGGATTGATTCCCCTTGGTGTCCGGCGACGGGGGTTTCACCTTCTGGCGCCTCCTGAGCCTCTCACCCGCCTGGGACAGTCCTTCGGGACAGCACCTCCGCATCGTCCTTGGCCTTGGGGGAGTGAGCAGCTTGCGATGAATCACTGGCCATCGCCTTGGAATCCAGTGAGCCTCCTGACGAGGATCGTGGGGAGCTGTTGTGGGCCGGACTACAATAACATAACCAATCATGTCAGTACAATGAGGAGGAGAAACTTTATGGGCGGATATAAGTCCTATCACTTAGGATGCGGCCCGGGGCTTAGTGCGGGGGCGTTGCTCGGGACTGCTTTCAACGTCCCATGTGGAGCTGCCCACGAGTGGGCCTTTCCCCTTCTTGGGCGCCTCTGCCTCCAGAATGGTGGAGGTCGCCCTCTTCTTGTTCCCCTCATCAGGAGGAGGGTTGTGTTCCTCCTCCTCCTCATCATCATCATCGTCTTCGGTGGCGGACGAATGAGTTGTCTTCGGACGTTGCGTCCAAAGCACCCTTGTGGTGGGGGCCGCTCCGGACCCCCTTGGCCTTCCCTGTGGCCTTCTTCTCGGCTCCTTGTAGGACGCCGGCACTAGCATCTTCGCTAAATGCGGGATGACTGGTTCTTCAGGCAGCGGAGCCAGACATTGGATCCGCTTCGCCCTCTCCATCCAGTCCTGAAGAAATGATGATGATAAAAGCTTAGACATCATCCTTGAAACGAGCAAGTAAGGGATGTGGTAAGAATAACATACCTCATTGGCGAGGTGGTTGATGTCATGCCCGCGGTCCGAATCTGTAGCGACCAGACCTCAAACAGTCTGATCTCTGTGCTCCGGTGTCATCCCTGGATCAGTAATGCTGACACCACACAGTACTCGAAGGATTTATATCAGAGTAGCAATCACACACTTATTACATCGAGTGTCTCAAAAGAGAACTTATTACAATAAATATGGCTTAAGGCCATCTAATAACGATAACAGCGGAAGGCTTGGAAGATAAGTGAGTCCATCAACTCCAACGGCATCACTGAGTATAGAACCACGACCTAAAAACTCCTTAATCATCGTCTGAAAAGTCTGCAACATTAACCTTGCATCCCGAAAACGGGTCAGCACATGGAATATGCTGGCAAGGTAACAGATAGAGAGTAATGGAATGCAATAGCTATACTATATGCATATTTGGCTGGTGGAAAGCTCTATGGTTACAGTTTTTGCGTAAAGCCAATTTTTCCCTACTTCAAAGGAATAAAATTCATTACTATCATGGTGGTTGTTAAACATTGAGAATGGTTGACAGCATTCTCAATCCCAATTAAAGTAACATCATTAAAACCCAACAAAATTAACTTTAGGGTAACATGTTGAGATTCACATGATAATCCAGGTACTAGACACTCAAGATGTCCATAACCGGGGACACGGCTAATCATGATTAGTTTATACACTCTGCAGAGGTTTGCGCACTTTTCCCCACAAGACTCGATCGCCTCCGTTGGATTTCTCGCACTACATGGTGTTTGAGAAACGGATGACCCAGACATAGTCTTTCAGAAGCGCTAGCACCTTACGATCGGGTAGACCGTACCACCTACATCCCTTACATCTGCTAGTCTACCACTGTAAGAGTTCGCACAACTTAATCAACTATGCCAGAGCCCATAATGGCTTGTGGCTGCCCACGGAAGTTTCTAGTATGAATAAGTACTCATCTAATGCACAGGTAAAACTCAAATAGAAGATCTAACCAGAAAGTTCAACTTAAGAACCCTGGTTTGCAAAAAGAATCAAATTGAACGAAGCAAAAGAAATCAAACGGCGAAAGAAATCAACTTCATTCTAGTAATCTGGATCTAAGTCAAATTTTACAGTAGCAAAAACTTGTTTAAGTTGATTATTCGGAAAGAGGGTTTCGAGACGAAACTCCAGGCGCTTGAATCGCCTGATTCCGATAAACGAGCGAAAAGTTATACTAAAACGAAAATCGGATCAGAAATCGCGATCAGAAAATAACCGCGGAAAAATCCGACGAAAAAGAAAACGATGAACAGAGATTTTTTTTAAACGACACGGATTTCGAGGGCGGCGAACCTAGGGCGACGCACGGCTCCGGCGGCGGCGGCGGCTGGCGGCGGCGGCTGGGGCGCGCTAGGGTTTGGGGCTGGGCGGCTCGGCTTTTCGGGCCCCGGGGCGGCGGCTTATAAAGGCCTCGGCCGGCGGTGTCCTGGCCGAGTACGGCCCATAGTTGGTTCCGCTGTTTTTTTTTAAATAATTCCGCTCGGAAGAAAAATAAAAAGAAATACTAAACGGACTCCAAAAATCCTGAAATAAATTTTCCCGGGTTTCTAAAATCAAGCCCGATAAAGTGAACATTTATCTAGGCCCTAAATGCAATTTTGAAAAATGCGCATTTTTCCTAAATTCAAATAAAAATACCGAAAAACTTCGAAATAAATCTTATTTGATTTTTTATTAAATCCTCAATATTTCTATATTTTGGGAAAGTCATTTTATTCCCTCTCTCATATTTTTGTAATAGAAATAATTGATGATAAAATAAATAAAATCAAATGATCCTGTTTACAAAATTTGAGAAAACTCAAATATGTAAATAACGAAATCCCCAACTCTCTCCGTGGGTCCTTGAGTTGCTTAGGATTTTCTAGGATCAAAACCAAAATCAAAATAAAACATGATATGCATGATGACCTAATTTATAACATTCCAAGTTGAAAATTTTGGATGTTAGAAACCTACCCCCCTTAAGATGAATCTCGCCCTCGAGATTCGGGTTGGCTAGAAAATAGGTGAGGGTGGTCCTTGAGCAAATCTTCCTCTCGCTCCCAGGTGGCTTCATCCTCCGTGTGGTGGCTCCACTAAACTTTGCAAAACTTGATAACCTTGCTGCGAGTAACTCGGCTGGCAAACTCAAGAATCTTGACTAGTTTCTCCTCATAGGTCAAATTGTTGTCCAACTGAATTGCTTCCAATGGCACTGTGTCTCTCAAAGGTATGTCAGCCATCTCCGCGTGACACTTTTTCAACTGAGAAACGTGGAACACATCATGAACTCCTGTCAATCCTCCTGGCAATTCCAACTTGTAAGCCACTTCTCCCATACGCTCCAAAACTCGATATGGTCCTACAAATCGTGGCGCTAACTTCCCCTTAACTCCAAAGCGCTTAATCCCTCGAAGTGGGGATACTGGAAGATAAACTCTGTCTCTGACTTCTAAACTGTCTCCTTGCGTTTAGAATCTGCGTAGCTCTTCTACCTGGACTGGGCTACCTTGAGTCTATCGCGAATCAACTTCACCTTCTGTTCAGACTCCTTAATCAGATCTGGTCCAAACAACTGACGGTCTCCAACTTCGTCCCATGACAACGGTGTCCTACACCTCCTTCCGTACAGAGCTTCGAAAGGTGCCATCTTCAAACTGGTCTGATAGCTATTATTGTAAGAGAACTCTGCATATGGCAAATTATCGTCCCAACTAGATCCATAATCTAGCGCACAAGCTCTCAGCATATCCTCCAAAATCTGATTGACTCTCTCGGTCTGTCCATCTGTCTGCGGATGAAAAGCTGTACTAAATTCTAGCCTAGTACCCAAAGTCTCATGCAACTGCTTCCAGAACTTTGAGGTAAACTGGGTTCCTCTATCTGATACGATGCTCCTCGGAACTCCATGCAAACATACGATCCTGGTCATGTATATCTTTGCCAACTTAGCACTGGTGTAAGTGGTCTTTACTGGGATGAAATGAGCTACCTTCGTCAATCGATCAACTACAACCCAAATCGAGTCATAGCCTGAACAAGTCCTTGGTAATCCCGTGATAAAATCCATGCCTAGCTTATCCCACTTCCATTCGGGTATCGGCAATGGTTGCAACAATCCTGCTGGCTTCTGATGCTTTGCCTTTACTCTCTGACATACGTCACAAACTGCTACATACTCCGCAATATCCTTCTTCATTCCGGTCCACCAGAAAATATCCTTCAAATCCAAATACATCTTGGTATTTCCCGGGTGAATCGAATACGGTGAATCATGTGCCTCTTGCAGAATCAACTTCCTGATCTCCGGGTCATTTGGTACATACACACGGTCTTCAAACCATAGGGTGTCGTGCTCATCCTCAGGAAATCCTTTAGCTTTTCCTTTGCTCAGTTTATCCTTTATAGCGGCAATCTCTTTGTCAGTTTTCTGAGCTTCTCTGATTCTATCCATCAATGTTGATTGAATTTCCAATGCTGCTACATAGCCTCTCGGAACTATTTCCAAACATAGTTCACGAAGATTTACTGCTAACTCCTTGGGTATTTCTCCCGTCATTAACGTGTTGACATGGCTCTTGCGGCTTAATGCATCAGCTACTACATTAGCCTTCCCGGGATGATAATGCAATTTCATATCAAATCCTTGATAAGCTCCAACCATCTCCTTTGTCTGAGATTCAACTCCTTCTGCGTGAAAATGTACTTCAAACTCTTGTGATCCGTGTACATCTCACAATGATTTCCAATGAGTAAATGTCTCCACGTCTTCAATGCATGCACTACGGCTGCTAACTCCAAATCATACGTGGCATAATTCAATTCGTGAGGCTTCAGTTGTCGTGAAGCATATGAAACAACTCTCCCTTCCTACATAAGCACTGCTCCAAGTCCTCGACGTGAAGCGTCGCAATACACCTCATAATCCTTGGTTTGATCTGGCAAAATCAACACTGGTGAGGTAACCAAACGGTTCTTCAATTTGCTGCAGCTTCCCTTCAATCATAAGAGCACGATCTACCAACTCCTGGTAGTTATTGAAGGTGGATACCATCAACTGCATACTCAACTCATCATTCAGTCCTTCCAGGAACTTCTCCTGCTTAGCTGCATCCGTAGCAACGTCATCTGGGGAATAACGTGCTAGCTTACTAAACTCCTCTACATACTGGCCAACTGTCCGTCCTCCTTGGCGCAAGTTACGAAACTCACGCTTCTTCATGGCCATTGCCCCTGCTGAAACATGGGCAGTACGAAAAGCCTGCTGAAACTGGTCCCATGTGACAGTGTCGACTGGGAAGGTGGCTGTGAAATTCTCCCACCAGGATGCTGCGGGTCCTTCTAACTGATGTGCGGCAAACTTCACCTTCTCCGCATCTGTGCATCTTGCTGTGGTCAACTCCCTAGCTATCTTGCGGAGCCAATCATCTGCTACTATTGGCTCGGTGCTACTGGAAAACACCGGCGGATTCAGCCTAAGAAAACGGGCTAAGTGGTCAACAGGTGGTGGTGGTGGTGGGTTGTTGTTGTTGTTCCCCTGATTCTGATTCTGAACTAGCAACTGCATCAAGGTGTTCTGCTGCTGGATCAACTGGGTGAGCTCCGGCGGAAAGGCAAATCCGGGGTCACGTCTCGGAGGCATCTGAGGGTTTAGAAAAGATGAGATATAAGAATAGAGGGGGTCTAAAGGGAAAACACTACCCATATGCACATGAGGCAAAAGCAAACAATTCACTTCAATCAATCAAACAAGGGCATACAATCGATCTAGCTATCGCAAGAGTGCTCGGACTACTAAATTTACATGGTGGACTACTACTACTGATGAGGTGGTCTACTAGAAATATTCTACGGTTGTAGACTCCATGATATCTGCTCCTGCTTCATCAACATAGTCATCATCGCTACTATCTGCTTCCGAGTCGGTGCCGTCAATGATGATGTAGTCCTCCGGGCTAATCTCCTTGGGTTCTTCGTCTTCATCTACTGGTGTCGGGTCTCCCATAAATACTGCTAGCTTCATAGTTAGGTCGGCATTCTTATCCACCAATACTTCAATTTCTTCTTCATAATCCTCGTGTGTAGCCTTGAGTTCTTCCTCCAGTTCCTTGATTCTAGTCTTAGCCTTCTTCAGATCTATCATGTCGGCGCACATCTGATTCTCCTGTCGTCGAATGTGCTGATTTAACTCCTGAATAAAAGCTGCAATTGATCTATCTTTCCTGGTGCTGATCATCTCCCAGTGTTCATCTCGGCGCCCACAAATCTGGTAGATAGTATCCTTGAGATCCTTGCGGTAGACTTCTCCAATGCGTCCCATGGCGATGTGAGCTGCCATACTCTTTCCTAGACTCCAAGTTGGTGCATCAAAAGAAAACTCTATGGGCTCAGTGACTGGCATGAATGTCCTTCCTGGAACTTGAACTTGAATCATCCAGTGCTCTTCTTCAGGTAAAGAGGTGTTGTAGGTTCCCGTGAAGCTTAGTATTCCTATGTTCAGGTATCTAGTGACTTCCTTCAAGTGGCGTCCAAAGGGTGTATCTTCATCTGGTTGGTTGAACTTGTTCCTTGCATCCACCATCCTAAAGAGTAGAAAAGATGAGAAGTCAGAAGAGAAGAGAGTGGGTAGTGATCTAGGTCTTTAGCTTAGTGGTCATGTCCTACAGTCAGTGTGTGCTCTGATACCATCTCTGTAGCGACCAGACCTCAAACAGTCTAATCTCTGTGCTCCGGTGTCATCCCTGGATCAGTAATGCTGACACCACACAGTGCTCAAAGGATTTATATCAGAGTAGCAATCAAACACTTATTACATCGAGTGTCTCAAAACAGAACTTATTACAATAAATATGGCTTAAGGCCATCTAATAACGATAACAACGGAAGGCTTGGAAGATAAGTGAGTCCATCAACTCCAACGGCATCACTGAGTATAGAACCACGACCTAAAAACTCATCGTCGTCTGAAAAGTCTGCAACATTAACGTTGCAGCCCGAAAACGGGTCAGCACATGGAATATGCTGGCAAGGTAACACATAGAGAGTAATGGAATGCAACAGCTATACTATATGCATATTTGGCTGGTGGAAAGCTCTATGGTTGCAATTTTTGCGTAAAGCCAATTTTTCCCTACTTCAAAGGAATAAAATTCATTACTATCATGGTGGTTGTTAAACATTGAGAATGGTTGACATCATTCTCAATCCCAATTAAAGTAACGTCATTAAAACGCAACAAAATTAACTTTAGGGTAACATGTTGAGATTCACATGATAATCCAGGTACTAGATACTCAAGATGTCCATAACCGGGGACACGGCTAATCATGATTAGTTTATACACTCTGCAGAGGTTTGTGCACTTTTCCCCACAAGACTCGATCGCCTCCGTTGGATTTCTCGCACTACATGGTGTTTGAGAAACGGATGACCGAGACATAGTCTTTCAGAAGCGCTAGCACCTTACGATCGGGTAGACCGTACCACCTACATCCCCTACATCTGCTAGTCTCACACTGTAAGAGTTCGCACAACTTGATCAACTATGCCAGAGCCCATAATGGCTTGTGGCTGCACACGGAAGTTTCTAGTATGAATAATCTCATGATCCCTTTGAGCCTGGGTGGCGGTCCAAAAGAAAGACAGGCAAGTCCTCGAATACCCAGGTGCCTCAATCCACCCAGATGTGTGTTAGGTTGCCACCTTAGATAAACCCTTAATTAATAATCTCACATCTGTCATGGATATCACTCACCCAATCCACGTCTACTAGCATAGCATGGCATAATAAGCAAACGTAGAAGTAACTCCCAAAGGTTTGAAAATAAACAGGTAATAGGTACTACCTCATCTACTTCCCATCCCACAATTTAATTAGATCCTAATCATGCAATGTGTGAGGATGGATCTAATGCAATAAAACTGGGTTGTAGAAAAGGTATGATCAAAGTGTTACTTGCCTTGCTGATGATCCGCGAAACCTAGAGATTCAAAGTAACAGGCGGCGCACTTCGGGTATTCTATCGTAGACAAACAACAAGCATACAATAAGTACTCATCTAATGCATAGGTAAAACTCAAATAGAATATCTAACCAGAAAATTCAACTTAAGAACCCTGGTTTGCAAAAAGAATCAAATCAAACGAAGCAAAAGAAATCAAACGGCGAAAGAAATCAACTTCGTTCTAGTAATCTGGATCTAAGTCAAATTTTACAGTAGCAAAAACTTGTTTAAGTTGATTATTCGGAAAGAGGGTTTCGAGACGAAACTCCAGGCGCTTGAATCGCCTGATTCTTATAAACGAGCGAAAAGTTATACTAAAACGAAAATCGGATCAGAAATCGCGATCAGAAAATAACCGCGCAAAAATCCGACGAAAAAGAAAATGATGAACAGAGAATTTTTTTTTAAAAAAAATGGCACGGATTTCGAGGGCGGCGAACCTCGGGCGACGCGCGGCTCCGGCGGCGGCGGCGGCTGGGGCGCGCTAGGGTTTGGGGCTGGGCGGCTGGGCTTTTCGGGCCCCGGGGCGGCGGCTTATAAAGGCCTCGGCCGGCGGTGTCCTGGCCGAGTACGGCCCATAGTCGGTCCCGCTGTTTTTTTTAAATAATTCCGCTCGGAAGAAAAATAAAAAGAAATACTAAACGGACTCCAAAAATCCTGAAATAAATTTTCCCGGGTTTCTAAAATCAAGCCCGATAAAGTGAACATTTATCTGGGCCCTAAATGCAATTTTGAAAAACGCGCATTTTTCCTAAATTCAAATAAAAAATACCGAAAAACTCCGAAATAAATCTTATTTGATTTTTTTTATTAAATCCTCAATATTTCTATATTTTGGGAAAGTCATTTTATTCCCTCTCTCATATTTTTGTAATAGAAATAATTGATGATAAAATAAATAAAATCAAATGATCCTATTTACAAAATTTGAGAAAACTCAAATATGTAAATAATGAAATCCCCAACTCTCTCCGTGGGTCCTTGAGTTGCTTAGGATTTTCTAGGATCAAAACCAAAATCAAAATAAAACATGATATGCATGATGACCTAATGTATAACATTCCAAATTGAAAATTTGGGATGTTACAGAATCTGTGGCCAACGGTGTTTCGTTGCCCTTAAAAAGCAACCTCCAGGCATCTTCGTGAGTAGTTTC
Organism: Triticum urartu; assembly: GCF_003073215.2. NCBI lineage: Eukaryota > Viridiplantae > Streptophyta > Magnoliopsida > Poales > Poaceae > Triticum > Triticum urartu. The sequence goes on along the minus strand of NC_053024.1, from coordinate 172,899,106 downwards.
GAAGAGCCTTTTCAGGGTATGGTGCTTCTTCAGATTGAACTCCCATAGAGGACGGCTTCGGCTTTGTCATGGGAGAATCCAGTGAACTAGCATCACCTGGATTATATCGACGAGTTTGATATCTTTATCCACCATGCTTTGAATGCGCATTTGCAGCGCTGTCAGCTCGTCTGGCGAACACCGGTTCGGGCCCTTCTCGACCCAGGAGGTGAATCGTATGGGAGCGCCAGAGTTGAATTCGGCAGTTGCGGCCCAAGTGGCGCCGCGAGGTTCTGTGATATAGAACCAATGGTTCTGCCATTCTTTTATGGTCTCTACGAACGTGCCTTTCGGCCAGGAGACATTGGCCAGCTTGCTCACCATGGCGCCTTCGCACTCCGCGTGCTGGCCATCCACCACCTTCGGCTTCACATTGAAGACCTTGAGCCACAAACTGAAGTGGGGTTGGATGCGTAGGAAGGCCTCGCACACGATGATAAACTCTGAGATGTTGAGGAGGGAGTTCGGGGATAGATTGTGGAAGTCTATCCCGTAGTAGAACATTAGCCCACGGACGAAGGGGTGGAGTGGAAACCCTAGCCCGCGGAGGAAATGAGGGATAAATACTACCCTCTCGTTGGGCTTCGGCGTGGGAATGATTTGTCCCTGGGCCGGAAGGCTGTGGGCGATTCCCTTCGCCAGGTACCCGGTCGCCCGAAGCTTGGCGATGTCCTCCTCCTGGACGGAGGAGGCCATCCACTTGCCTTAACCTCCGGATCCGGACATGGTTGAGTGCTTGCTCGAGACGGGGAAAATGAGAACTTGGGCGTTGGAGCTCAAGAGTAGAAGGGCGGAGGAAGAGAGAAGGCGTGGGTGAATAAAAAGGATTCTTATCTCCTTATAAAGGCAGTGAATATTGAATGCCTCCCCACTCGCCTTGAAACTCACCTATTCCTAAGGGCTGAGTAAACAGCATGGTTGGGTTACCCATACCCGTATTGATGAGAATCCCGCAATAAGGGGACACGATCTCTGCTTCGACAAGATGTGCCAATGGCAGCCACGTCTCGAAACGTGGAACGGCAGACACAAAACGGTCCGAAATTATGACCAGGAGGACATGATGTCATGTTGTAAAAAGTTGTCAGTGGATTGGACCCGTGGAGTATTATATTGTAACGCCCTCGATTCAATCGTACACTAATCAGACACGCAAATGTGTACGATCAAGATCAAGGACTCACGGGAAGATATCACAACACAACTCAGACACAAATTTAAATAATACAAGCTTTATATTACAAGCCATGGGCCTCGAGGGCTCGAATACATAAGCTCGAAAACACAAAAGTCAGCGGAAGCAACAATATCTGAGTACAGACGTGAGTCAGACAAGTTTGCCTTAAGAAGGCTAGCACAAAAGCCACAACGATCGAAAAGGCAAGGCCTCCTGCCTGGGAGCCTCCTAACTACTCCTAGTCGCCTGCGGTCTTCACGTAGTAGTAGGCACCCTAGGGGTAGAAGTATTCATCAGTGGTGTCATATGGCTCCTGGGATCCGTCATCTAGTCGCAACAATCAGGTATGGGGGAAAAGAGGTAGCAAAGCAACCGTGAGTACTCATCCAAAGTACTCGCAAGACTTACATCCAGATCTAAACTAAGTATGCATCTGTATCAAACGAATGGGTTGTATCTGTGGACTAAACTGCAGAATGCCAGAATAGAGAGAAGGCCTAGTCCTATTGAAGACTAGCATCTTGTGGAAACCACCATCTTGCAGCAACAGGAGGGAGTAGAGTAGCATAAAGTAAAGTAGTAGAAATGTTATCAACCTCGGCCAGAGATCCTTTCTCGACTCCATGCGAGAAAGCAATCCCAGAGCCATACTATCCAAGTGTCAACACATACCAATTCTCATCACCATCCAGTTCTCATCACAAGTATCCAGTTCTAGTTGTATCGATCGGGATACAACTCCAAATGTCCGTTACCATAGGACAGGCTATCGATAGATGTTTTCTTCGCTGCAGGGGTGCACCAACTTACCCACCACGCTCGATTAACTCCGATGGAACACACTTTCCTGGGTCATGCCGGGCCTCGGCCAAACAATACGCCACAACCTGACCTAGGCTTAATAGAGAGGCCAGCACGCCGGACTAAACCTATGCCCCCAGGGGTCATGGGCCATCTCCCCGGGAACTCCTGCACATTGCAAACGCGGCCGGTGAGCAGACCTAGCTACCTCCTTCAACAAGGTAGGTGATTTCCAGTCCAACCCGGCGCGCGCCGCTCAGTCGCTGACGTCTATTAAGCTTTGGCTGATGCATACGACGTAGAACACCCATACTATGCCCACGTGATGGTTAGTGCTATCAGGCCAGAGGCCCCTCGGATCAAATATCCAAATCGTAGTGGATTAGGAACGCGCGATAACAAGCAGAGACTCACGATAGATGTGACCCCATTGCCCCGTCTCAAGGACTTGCGGCAAGGGCTAAGACTGCCCGGCCACGCCTCATAATTATCTCGCGGGCACCGTCCAGGTCAACCCGACTCCACATCACTCGCAATTAAGCTCGCGCGGGTACCCCTCAGGGTCGACCCGTCTTTAGTAACATGGCTCAGTGTAAAGTCATAGTAACCATAGTAACTGTGTGTCTAACACCAAGGGGAAAACCCGAGGAATCACCCCCGGTGAATTCCACTCGATGTTGTCATCAAGGTGAACGTAAGAGGATCCACCCTCGAGGTTCACGTTTGATGGGTTGCACGACAGAGCTGTAACAGAAGTGGTTAAGGAGGAAATCACCATCGATGACCTCGACCGTAAAGCTACACTACGGAGGTCACATCAGGAGTGATGTAAGAGGTTCCACCCTCGGCACTCGATGGTAACTCTGCAGAGTCATACAACTAGGGGGGTGATGTGAAGTGTCGGGGCCTCGACGTCGATCGTGTTGATCGAGTCATCAAACATAAAGCGAGGCAACTGGGACAAGGTGGGGGTCACTGATGGATCACTAACCATCCTATACTAAGCAGTTTAGGATAAGCAGGTAAGGTATGAAAGCAGGTAACAACAATAGGCTATGCATCAGAGTAGGATCATACAGAAAGCAGTAGCAGTTCTAATGCAAGCATGAGAGGGAAAGAAATGGGCGATATCGGAATGCTCAAGGAGGGTTTGCTTGCCTGGTGGCTCAGACAAGGAGGGGGGTCGTCGTCGACGTAGTCGATCACAAGGGCAGCATCGGTCTCGGGATCTACCGGAGAGAAGAGGGGGAAGAAACAGTAAATATAAAGCAAACATAGCATCACAAAGCATAACGTGGCAATATGATGTGCCAGGTGTGACCTAACGTATGGCTACACGATATAGGTGAAGGGGGAATTCAACCGGGAATGTTCCATGTTCAGATAGTTAGAGGCATCTGACAAGAAAATGGATCATGTATTCGGATTCGCCTCGTCATTCTGAGCAACTTTCATATAGAAAACATTTTCATCCGAGCTACGATTATTTTTCTACGATTTTTCAAAGATTTAAACAATCTTTTGGAATTTTTGGGTTTTATTTTTAATCCGGAATTAACCACTGAAATTGCTAAGTGTACCCAGAAGTACACCCACCGAGGGCTAACTGGTGGGCCAGGTCTACTGCTCAGTCAGCAGTTGACTAGTCAACTTTGACTAGTCAAAGGGCTGACCGGGGTCCACCTGTCATTGACCCAGCTAGTAACAAATTGATTTTATTATGTTGTTAACTTAAATAGCAGGTGGAGCCCAATGGTAAATGATAGTGCCTAAACTAATGTTAGTAATTAATCTACCTAACCTAATTAGTAGGGGGGCAGATGGCCGTGGGCCATTATTTCCTAATCTAACACGCACGCACACACGGATATACACAGGGACGACCAAGGCATAGCAAGCCACCATGGCTGGGCACGCACGCTCGCGTGCGGTGACCATGGCCAGGAGCTTGGCGTGGGAGGGGCCAGGAGGGTGCGGCCTCGCTTGGGCAGACACAGCGCGGGCCGTGTGTGTGTGTGCAGCGGCGCGGGGTGCCGGCGCGGCGACGCGGAGGCAAGTGCAGCGGCGATGGCGGAAGCGACGGGCGAGTGGCCGGGGCAGCAAGCAGCGGCAGGCGGCGGAGGCACGCGCATGACCCGAGGGTCACCGGAGTGCGGACGTCGACGGGCTCGAGCGGCGTCGCGCTCGGCCACGGCAGGGAAACTACCTAGTGGGCGTGCGCGATGGCAAAGAGAAGGGAGGGCGAGTGGAGCTCACCGAGCGGCTCAAGGAGGCTAGCAAGGGGCTTAGTAGCTGCGGGGGAGGCTGGGACGACGGTGGTCGGCGACGGAGGCGGACGAAGGCGATGCAGCGCAGCGGGGCCGTCCCAGCTCACGTGCTTGGTCGGCGACGACAAGGTGGACAACGTGCGGAGGAAGAAGAGGTCGACGGCGCCGTCCATGCAGCTTCCCGCCTTGCTCCGATGCTCTGAACGGACGCGGACAAACATGACGAACCTCTAGGACGCGCCCCCTCACGCCGAGGAGGCCGGTGGACGCGTCAACGAGGGCGGGGCAACAGTGATCGTGCGAGCTCGCAGGCTCGAATTTGAACCAGAGAGGAGGGGGCGAAGGGGGATCGAGGGGGGGAATGGGTGAGGGCGATCTAGGTTTTCTCAGAGATGTGTTTATAGGCTTGGGGGAGCGACGTGGAGGGCATCCACGGTCATGGCGCATGGGATATGCGCCACGCACCCTTCTGCCTCCTGTAGCGAGGTGGAAGAAGGACCAGGTTGGGCTGGGCCGCACTGTAGTCAGTGGGCTCAAGTGCAAAGAACGCACTCGGCTTTTTGTGTAGTTAGCTGGGCCAAAGTGCCCAGTAGAACCTCTCTCCCTTTTCTGTTCCTATTTTTTTATAACTCTGTTTCACATATTAATTTGTTAGCAAAAGATTTTTGTAAAAAGTGTAGATGGCCACATAATTAGTATTGCAATATTTTGAGACCACACACAATGTTTCACATCATTTGGAAAATTATAAGTATTTGCTTATTTTGAAAAGGCCAATTTAAAAGCCTTAGGACCACTTATTAATTTCCTAGGAATTTCTTTGTGAGTCAAACCTAGTTGGTTCAACATGGCATTGATTAGGGAAAAAGTATAGAACTATTCAAACATTTTAGTTTTATAGCTTGAGGAGAAATAATTTTGACTTGTCTTATAAATTTGAATTTGAGGTCGTTTTGGGACAAAGTGATGATTAGCAAAATTTAATTATGATGATGTGACACCATTAATAGGAGTTTACTATAGCATGACACTGGGGGTGTTACATATATTCTCTCTGCGGTTGTGTATGGTGTGTGTGACAGGTCCAGATACAATCATCACTTCTGGAAACTATCTTGGAGTTCGGAAAGAAGGGAACCCACCTTGCAATACCGAAGACAAATCTGCGTGCTGGACTCCTCATCATTTAAGCCAGGTTCAGGGGCTAATGAGGGAGTCCTGGACTAAGGGGTCCTCAGGCGTCCAGCCTGTTAGCCATGGGCCGGACTGATGGTCTGTGAAGATGCGAAGACCGAAGACTGCACCCGTGTCCGAATGGGACTCTCCTTGATGTGGAAGGCAAGCTTGGCAACCGAATATGTAGATTCCTTTCTTTGTAACCGACCTTATGTAACCCTAGATCCTCCCGGTGTTTATATAAACCGGAGGACTTAGTCCGAAAAGGACAAATACTCATTACCATAGTCATACAGGCTAGACTCTAGGGTTTAGCCATTACGATCTCGTGGTAGATCAACTCTTGTAATACTCATATCCATCAAGATCAATCAAGCAGGAAGTAGGGTATTACCTCCATAGAGAGGGCCCGAACCTGGGTAAACATCGTGTCCCCTATCTCCTGTTACCATCGACCTTAGACGCATAGTTCGGGACCCCCTACCCGAGATCCGCCGGTTTTGACACCGACACCAGGTGAGAGGGATAGGTTCTCGCCTGCTTCGAGCTTTGGTGTATCGGTCCATTCCGCCACAAAATCGGTGAGCGCTGCGTCCTTGGTGACCCTAGTTGTGCTGAACTCCAAGTCAAACGCTTGTAGCTCGATGTTCCATTCGGCAACTCTCCCCGCAATATTGTCGCTCCTAAGCACTCTCTCCAATGGGTAGGCTGAGACGACCTTGATGGGGTGACCTTGGAAGTAGTGACATTGTCGCTCCTGAGCACTCTCTCCAGGAGCGCGAGCAAGAGCTTCTGAGGCATGGGGTATCATGCTCTCGCATCTCGTAGCACTGTGCTGACGAAGTATACTAGGTGCTCGACAAGGGTGGGAGAGCTGACGGAGTTTTTGGCTCCAGGGGACTGAGGTGTTTCCTGTGGATCTCCAGCTCCTGTGGCTTGACGACTAGCCGGTCCAGCCGCTACCTTGGGAACATCGTCTTGGCATTGTGCAGCCTTATCCGGCTTGGCGGCTTCATTTGGCGAGCCCTTGACTTGGGGCTCCTCTCTGAGGGCCACCAGCACCGCGCTAGCAGAATGGGGTGTGGCAGACAGGTAGAGTACCAAGGGCTCGCGAGGACGAGGCGCCACCATCACTGGCGGGCTGGTCAGGTATCTCTTGAGGTCTTGAAATGCTAGGTCGGCCTCGGGGGTCCACTCGAATGGACCCTTCTTCTTTATCAGCTTGAAGAATGGCAGGGCACGCTCCCCCAACTTGGAGATGAAGCGTCCCAGTGAAGTCACGCAGCCTACAAGCTTCTGCATCTCCCTGAGGTTTTGTGGTGGACTCATGTCTTCGATTGCCTTGACCTTCTCCGGGTTGGCCTCGATCCCTTTATGGGATACGAGGAAGCCCAACAGCTTGCTGGAAGGGACACCAAACACGCACTTCTCCGGATTGAGCCGCAGTTCCACCTGGTGCAGGCTCGTGAAGGTCTCCTCTAGGTCTTGAATCAGAGTTCTTGCTTCCTGAGACTTTACCACAATGTCGTCGACGTAGTCCTCAGTGTTCCTCCCGAGCTGCCGCCCCAAGGCGATGTGCATTAGCCGCTGGAAGGTTGCTCCTGCATTGCGCAGTCCGAATGGCATGCAAGTGTAGCAGTATACCCCACATGGGTCTAAGAAAGTTGTCTTTTCCACATATTCCACTGCCATCTTGATCTGGTGGTATCCTGAAAACGCATCCAGGAAGCATAGCAGGTCACACTCCACGGTGGAGACGACAATCTGGTCGATGCGCAGCAGTGGAAACGGGTCTTGAGGTCAAGCATTGTTGAGGTTGCTGAAGTCGACACACATGCGTCCCTTTCCTCCTTTCTTCGGCACAACGACTGGGTTTGCCAGCCACTCTAGGTACTGGACCTCGCGAATGACACCTACTGCCTCCAGCTTGCGGGTTTCCTGAACGATGAAGGACTGCTTCTCCGTGGATTGCCGCCTCGCCTTCTGCTTCACAGGGCGCACATTGGGGCACACCCTCAGATGATGTTCAATTACTCCTCTTGGGACCCCAACTAGCTGCTTGGGCTCTGATAACCCACAAGTATAGGGGATCGCAACAGCTTTCGAGGGTAGAGTATTCAACCCAAATTTATTGATTCGACACAAGGGGAGCCAAAGAATATTCTTAAGTATTAGCAGCTGAGTTGTCAATTCAACCACACCTGGAAACTTAGTATCTGCAGTAAAGTGTTTAGTAGCAAAGTAATATGATAGTGGTGGTAGCAGCAACAAAAGTAAGGACCGCAAAAGTAATGTTTTTGGTATTTTGTAGTGATTGTAACAGTAGCAGCGGAAAAGTAAATAAGCAAGAACCAGTATATGGAAAACTCGTAGGCACCGGATCAGTGATGGATAATTATGCCGGATGCCGTTCATCGTGTAACAGTCATAACATAGCGTGACACAGAACTAGCTCCAATTCATCAATGTAATGTAGGCATGTATTCCGTATATAGTCATACATGCTTATGGAAAAGAACTTGCATGACATCTTTTGTCCTACCCTCCCATGGCAGCGGGGTCCTATTGGAAACTAAGGGATAGTAAGGCCTCCTTTTAATAGAGAACCGGAACAAAGCATTAGCACATAGTGAATACATGAACTCCTCAAACTATGGTCATCACCGGGAGTGGTCCCAATTATTGTCAATTCGGGGTTGCCAGATCATAACACATAGTAGGTGACTATAGACTTGCAAGATAGGATCAAGAACTCACATATATTCATGAAAACATAATAGGTTCAGATCTGAAATCATGGCACTCGGGCCCTAGTGACAAGCATTAAGCATAGCAAAGTCATAGCAACATCAATCTCAGAACATAATGGATACTAGGGATCAAACCCTAACAAAACTAACTCGATTACATGATAAATCTCATCCAACCCATCACCGTCCAGCAAGCCTACGATGCAATCACTCACGCACGGCGGTGAGCATCATGAGATTGGTGATGGAGGATGGTTGATGATGATGACGGCGACGAATCCCCCTCTCCGGAGCCCCGAACAGACTCCAGATCAGCCCTCCCGAGAGGTTTTAGGGCTTGGCAGCGGCTCCGTATCGTAAAAAGCGATGATTTCTTCTCTCTGATTTTTTTCTCTCCGAAAGAAAATATATAGAGTTGGAGTTGGCGTCGGAGGGCATCCAGGGGGCCCACGAGGTAGGAGGCGCGCCCTAGGGGGGGGCCACCCTCGTGAGAAGGGTATGGGCCCCCTGGTCTTCATATTTGGCGAGGATTTTTTATTATTTTTCCTAAGATGTTCCGTGGAGTTTCAGGTCATTCCGAGAATATTTGTTTTCTGCACATAAAACAACACCATGGTAATTCTGCTAAAAATAGCGTCAGTCCAGGTTAGTTCCATTCAAATAATACAAGTTAGAGTCCAAAACAAGGGCAAAAGTGTTTGGAAAAGTAGATATGACGGAGACATATCAACTCCCCAAATCTTAAACCCTTGCTTGTCCTCAAGCAATTCAGTTGACAAACTGAAAGAAAGAATGAAAAACTTTTACAAACTCTGTTTGCTCTTGTTGTTGTAACTATGTCAAGCCAGCATTCAAGTTTTCAGCATAGATCATAACTAACCACACTTTCAATAATTCTCAGGTCTCATCATTACTCATATCAAGAGCATAATCAACTAGCAAGTCATAACAATAAGTCTCGGATGACAACACTTTCTCAAAACAATCATAATATGATATAACAAGATGGTACCTCGCTAGCCCTTTCTGAGACCGCAAAACAGAAATGCAGAGCACCTTTAAAGATCAAGGATTGACTAGACATTGTAATTCATGGTAAAAGAGATCCAATCATAGTCATACCCAATATAAATTAACAGTGATGAATGCAAATGATGGCTATGCTCTCCAGCTAGTGATTTTTAATAAGAGGGTGATGACTCAACATAAAAGTAAATGGATAGGCCCTTCACAGAGGGAAGTAGGGATTTGTAGAGGTGCAAGAGCTCGGTTTGAAATAGAGATAAATTGTATTTTGAGCGGTATACTTTCATTGTCAACGTAACAACTAAGAGATGGCGATATCTTCCATGCTAAACACATTATAGGCGGTTCCCAAACAGAATGGTAAAGTTTATACTCCCCCTCCACCAACAAGCATCAATCATGGCTTGCTCGAAACAACGAGTGCCTCCAACATACATCAGGTCCGAGGGGGAGTTTTGTTTGCAATTAATTTTGATTTAGTTTGCATAAAGCATGGGACTGGGCATCCCGGTGACGAGCCATTTTCTCATGAGTGAGGAGCGGAGTCCACTCCTCTTGAGAATAACCCGCCTAACACGGAAGATAAGGACAACCTTTGTTGATACATGAGCTATTCGAGCATACAAAACAGAATGTTTATTTGAAGGTTTAGAGTTTGGCACAAACAAATTTACTTGGAACGGCAGGTAGATACCGCATATATGAAGGTATAATGAACTCATCTAGAATAACTTTGGGGTTTAAGGGATTGGATGCACAAGCAGTATTCCCGCTTAGTACAGGTGAAGGCTAGCAAAAGACTGGGAAGCGACCAACTAGAGAGCGACAACAGCCATGTACATGCATTAAAATTAATAAACATTGGATGCAAGCATGAGTAGGATATAATCCACCATGAACATAAATATCGTGAAGGCTATGTTGATTTTGTTTCAACTACATGCATGAACATGTGCCAAGTCAAGTCACTTAAATCATTCAAAAGAGGATACCACCCCATCATACCACATCATAATCATCTCAATAGCATGTTGGCATACAAGGTAAATCATTATAAATCATAGCTAATCAAGCATGGCACAAGCAACTCTGATCTCTAATTGTCATTGCAAACATGTTTATTCATAATAAGTTGAATCAAGAATGACGGGCTCATCATATTTACAAAAACAAAAGAGGTCGAGTTCATACCAGCTTTTCTCATCTCAGTCAGTCCATCATATATCATCATAATTGCCTTTCACTTGCACGACCGAATGGTGTGAATAATAATAAGAGTGCACGTGCATTGGACTAAGCTGGAATCTGCGAGCATTCAATAAACAGGAGAAGACAAGGCAATATGGGCTCTTGGTTAAATCAACAATAATGCATATAAGAGCCACTTCAACAATTTAATTATAGTCTTCTCCTACTGACCCCAAAGAAAAGAAATAAAACTATTTACACGGGAATGCTCCCAACAAGCAAAAGAAGAACGGGAAATATTTTTGGGTTTTCTTTTTAGTTATTACTACTACAGCAGAAAAATAAACTACTACTAATTTTTTGGTTTTTCTTAAGTTTTAACAAACACACAAGAAGAAAGCAGGAAAAGGAAAATAAACTAGCATCGATATTATAGTGAAAAAGTATGAGCACCGACATCTAGCAATGAGTGTGTGTGAACATAAATGTAATGTCGGTGAGAAATACGTACTCCCCTAAGCTTAGGCTTTTGTCCTAAGTTGGTCTATGGCCACGGCTGGCCTGGCGGATATCCATAATAATAGTTGTTGGGGTCGTACTGTGATGATGAAGAATAGTTGGGATCATACTGTGATGAAGAAGAAGACTCTGACTACCACTGGCTGACAGTCATCTCTAGATCCCAAGAATAAACAGATTGTCGTGGACGCTCATCTTGTGGTTCCTGTTCTGGCTCCTCGACTGGTGTAGGGTTCCGGTAGGCGTGAATAGCCATCAACGGAACAAGGTACGTGCCTGCAGTCAAATCAAACAAAGAAGGAGCAGGCAAGGTAATAGTATCAGGATGATGTTTATTAAATAGCAATTGATATTTAAGCTCCCCTGCCCTATTTTTAACAATAAAATCATGTGCCACCATACTTTTATGATCTAGATAAACACGGGGCAACACCTTTTCTTCCTTCTCAGCATGCCTAATAGGTATGTTAAAATGTGAGGCTAGGCGTGTGGCATAGATGCCTCCAAAGATGGGGCCCTTAGTACGGTTCATATTTAACCGTCTAGCAATAATACCGCCCAAACTAAATGTGTTATAATTGTATAAACCTTGAATCAAAATAATTAAATCAGGGATACTCAGGTTTCTAGAATTTCCGCGTCCAATTAAACAACGACTAGCAAATAATGCAAAGTAACACAAAACAGGAAAATGTATGCTAGTGATTCGTGCATCGGAAACCTTCCTGGTTTCTCCTACAGTGATATTATCAATAAACCCAGCCACATCATCATGATGTGGTTCTTCTGTCTTGCCCTCAAAAGGGACTAAACAAACCCGACAGAAATAATAAAGTGACATTTCCTTATGCTCATCATATAAATGAAAGACCACCGTAGGTGGTGAATTCTTAGAATGAAAATGAAAGTTTTGCATAAAGGTATTTGTGAGTAAGAGATACTGATCGCATTGGTCGTGGAGGAAAGCGGTGAGGCCTGCATTGTGAGCCAATTCATGAAAATCTTCATAGATACCGGCTGCTCTCAAGAAATCATCAGAAGGCCATTCACACGCCCGAATCTCTGCGGTGCGTGGAAAATTATACTTAGGCTTCAGTGCCTTTTCCTTCGAGCTTTGGCCCTATGAGCCCCTCAATAATCTCCTCATCATTTTCTGAAAAATTCTGAAATTTTTAGTAACTTCAAAATAAAAGTGAACCAAACTCAATAAAACTGATAGCAACTACTCCTACAAGTGCCTAGAGCCTATATCAAGCATTAGAACTACTTGGAACCATATAAATTTGACATGCAAGCTCAAGAACATGGTCACGCATGCAGCAGAAATTTGCAAAGAATAAAGCACTAGAACAAAAACTAATTTGACCAATGGAGGAGTCACATACCAAGGAACAATCTCCCCAAGCAGTTTTGCGAGAGGTGCTTTGAGCAAGGAGATCGAAAATCGCAGCAAAAGTGGCTGGAACTCGTGCTTGAGTTGGTTTTTCGGGTTTGTGTGAGATAGAGGAAGAAGATGGGTGCTGGGATAAGTGGAGGAGGGCCACCATGGGCCCACGAGGCTGGGGGCGCGCCCTATAGGGGGGCGCCCACCACCCTCGTGGCCAGGTGGTAGCTCCTCCCGCGGTAATTTTTGCATAGTAAATCCTCAAATATTCCCGAAAAAATCATATTAAATTGGCATGGCATTCTGAGGACTTTTATTTTCGGGATATTTTTATATTGCATAGATAAGTCAGGAAACAGACAGAAAAATACTATTTTTACTTTATTTAATATAAATAACAGAAAATATAGAAAGGGTACAGATGGTTTGTGCTTCTAGTTTCATCCATCTGATGCTCATAAAAAAGAATCCACTAACAAGGTTGATCAAGTCTTGTTAACAAACTCATTCCGATAATCATGAAACCGGAGAAATTTCAAATAACACTAAGTTACCTCAACGGGGATATGCACATCCCCAATAATAAGAATATCATATTTCTTCTTGACAGTAGGAAGAGGAAACTCAAAACCTCCAAATATAATCGATGGAATTTTTCCAATAGAGTTGATACTATGAACTTGAGGTTGTTTCCTCGGAAAGTGTACCGTATGCTCATTACCATTAACATGAAAAGTGACATTGCCTTTGTTGCAATCAATAACAGCCCCTGCAGTATTAAGAAAAGGTCTTCCAAGAATAATAGACATACTATCATCCTCGGGAATATCAAGAAAAACAAAGTCCGTTAAAATAGTAATGTTTGCAACCACAACAGGCACATCCTCACAGATACTGACAGGTATAGCAGTTGATTTATCAGCCATTTGCAAAGATATTTCAGTAGGTGTCAACTTATTCAAGTCAAGTCTACGATATAAAGAGAGAGGCATAACACTAACACCGGCTCCAAGATCACATAAAGCAGTTTTAATATAATTTCTTTTAATGGAGCAAGGTATAGTAGGTACTCCGGGATCTCCAAGTTTCTTTGGAATTCCACCCTTAAAAGTGTAATTAGCAAGCATGGTGGAAATTTCAGCTTCCGGTATCTTTCTTTTATTAGTAATGATATCTTTCATATATTTAGCATAAGGATTTGTTTTGAGCACATCAGTTAATCGCATACGCAAAAAGATAGGCCTTATCATTTCAGCAAAGCGCTCAAAATCCTCATCATCCTTTTTCTTGGATGGTTTCGGAGGAAAAGGCATGGGTTTCTGAACCCAAGGTTCCCTTTCTTTACCATGTTTCCTAGCAACGAAGTCTCTCTTATCATAACATTGATTCTTTGATTGTGGGTTATCAAGATCAACAGCAGGTTCAATTTCTACATCATTATCTTTACTAGGTTGAGCATCATCATGAACATCATCATTAATATTTTTACTAGGTTCATGTTCATTACCAGATTGTGTTTCGGCATCAGACATAGAGATATCACTTGGATTATCAGCTGGTTCAGCAATAGGTTCACGAGAAGTTTGCACAGTTCTATCATTTTTCTTATTCTTCTTTTTAGAAGAACTAGGAACATCAATATTATTTCTTTGAGAATCTTGCTCGATTCTCTTAGGGTGGCCTTGAGGATACAAAGGTTCCTGAGTCATTCTACCAGTTCTAGTAGCCACTCTAACAGCATAATCATTTTTCTTTCTATTCATTTCATCAAGCACTTCTTTTTGAGCCTTAAGTACTTGTTCTACTTGAGTGCTAACCATAGAATCATGTTTGCTAACAAGTTTAAGTTCACCTTTAATATTAGCCATATAATCACCCAAGCGTCTAATCATATAAGCATTTTCTTTTAATTGTCTACCAAAATAAGCATTGAAGTCGTCTTGCTTATACATAAAGTTATCAAACTCATCCAAGCATTGACTAGCAATTTTAGTAGGAGGGACTTCAGCCTTATCATATCTATAGAGAGAATTTACCTTTACTACCTGTGTCGGGATATCAGGATCAGGAGGTTCTTCAGTAAATAAATAATTAAGATCATATGTTTCTTCAACAGGCGGTATATTAAGTCCACGTATTTCTTCAGTAGGAGGTAAATTCTTAACGTCTTCAGCTTTAATACCTTTTTCTTTCATAGATTTCTTTGCCTCTTGCATATCTTCGGGACTAAGAAATAAAACACCTCTCTTCTTCGGAGTTGGTTTAGGAATAGGCTCAGTAATTGGAGCAGGATATGGCTCAGGAGCTGGCTCAGGAGGTGCCCAATTATTTTCATTTGTCAACATATTATTCAATAGAATTTCAGCTTCATCCGGTGTTCTTTCCCTGAAAAGAGAACCAACACAACTATCCAGGTAATCTCTGGAAGCATCGGTTAGTCCATTATAAAAGATATCAAGTATTTCAGGTTTCTTAAGAGGATGATCAAGCAAAGCATTAAGTAACTTGAGAAGCCTCTC